>NC_136621.1:28069441-28154441 GCF_933228915.1 Telmatherina bonti
AAGGTGTTGTTTTGAATAAGTTGAAAAATAGGAAATAAATCTGTAATTAAAACTGCCTCTCTACAATGAAACTGATATGTATTCACTGAGAATAATGTTTTTTGCTCTGTAGCGCGGTGCAGCATGATGCAGTTTATGTATAGTGAGTCAATCCCAGTGGCAGATGGGCCTGATATTTGGCTTGACAGAGCAGAGATGTAGACTGGCTGTTGATGGTGGCCTGGATTTTGGTCACATGCTGTATGCTCTGTCAGGGCAATCTGGATGTCACTGCCATCCGTGTTGTATTTTTGGGCTACAGTACTTGCTGTTTATGTCTAGAAGGTTATTCTCCAGGCCACTGACAATTACTCAGACATGGAGCCAAAATAGGTCCAAAAATGTTGTCCCACTAGTCTGTTTGGAAGAGGACAGTGTATATTTGCTTTTACAGCAGCTTAGCAATTCTTGAAAAAGGTGGACGAGTCTGGATTTCTCAAAAGAAAACTGGAATTAGTTTTGGTTTTTACACAATAAACAGTGATTATGTAACTGTAACTTCAAAGTTCCATGGAAACAACAAGGTCAGTGATATTTATTTTCACATCCAAACACATCTCCTATAAAAATCCAGTTTTGTGAGGTATTCCCTGACCGAAAAGTTATCTTTGCTTTGGTTGGTCTGTTCACATTGATTAAATAAAAACACTGACTATTTTGCATTAGTTGCGCAGAATTTTCCAGTTCAAGAGGATTCAAGTGGGTACAGGATGAGGGCAGGACAGGCCATTAAAATGGCAGAATTTTTTTTCCCCAGGATATGACATACTCTAAAATGCCTTTTAGACTATCCTAAGAACAACTTTTAAAGTTACTATTGACCCATTTACTGGAATATAGTGGACATTTAGTGTATGGCAATACAATTTGTTTTAAGAGGTACAATAATTCAGACCCTCATAAAAATTGGACTTGTAAATATAACTACAAGAAAATTCAGTGGTTTGTAGATTTTAAAAACAAATATTTGTTTTTTAACTGAACATAGGAACCTTGATAACATGATCAAAGAAGAAAAAAGTCTGGTTTCACAAAAAAAAAAAAAAAAAAATGTTTTTGCTCAACAACTCAAAAGTTAATGGTGGCAACATTCTGAGATTCCACCTTTCTATGTACGCAGCTTCTTTTTTACCCCTTGTTGTTCAGAATTTGCTTCTAATTAACCTTATTAATATTCTTCCAGTTGTTTTTACCCTTCTTTTTTGCATGTTGTTTTTTTATTAAGTGCAGCTTTGTTGCCCTGCTCTAACTTTTTTACATGTTCAAGTCCAAACATTTGTTTTTTTTTTGTTTTTTGTTTTTTTTTGCTTTTTATTGTGTGTCTGATTAGATTCTCAAATATTATGTTTATTAAAATATTATAATATTTTACACCACCTGGATGGAGCTGTATAATAAAATTTGATGATAACACCCCCCCTTCCCCTTGCTGAGGAGACAAAACTGATTTAAGATTTGTGATTTTTAGGGACGCACTGTTGTGAATAAATTGATTTTGACTGAGGTTTAATTTGTTGTCAGTTTTGCATTCCTTTCTGAAGGTTTTGCCTTTACAAAAGAAGGACAAGTTTAGAGATATTGAGGAGGAAAAAAATGGGGGATGGGGGTGTTGCTTTTTCTCTCTCTCTCCCCCATACCAGCACCTCATTTTGGGCAGTGATTCAGCTAAATTGATTTTAAAAGAGCAGAAGAGGGAAAAAAGGAGAGAGCGAGAGGACTTTAGAAACTTTGACATAAAGTTTACATCAACTGCTATTATCCTGCACTTTGCAAAACTAGTCACAGACAACGTGCTGCTCAGGACGGAAACGTCTCTCCTCAGACTTTGACACAGTTAATGTAGCTGACAGCTGTACAGTAAATACAATAAAACGTTACACTGTCTGCTTCAGCCGGAAAATTAGATACTCATTTATCATCAGCTGATTCCAGTTTCCTCTTTTCCATGCTAAGTCCTTTCAGGATTTATCTTTCAGCTTCACTGGCAGTGTAAAGATATGGTTTCTACATACTGTAATAAAACTAATCTCTCTGTAGTCAAAGCAAATTGACTTGACTAGTCTTGATGTGATGATGATTTGTAGGCTGAAGACACATACAAAGGGAGAATCTTAGGCATCTATTGAGCATATTTCTTATTGGAATGAGCTCTTTCCCTCCACTGGTTCTTTCCTGTTATTGTGAACTCTGTGATATAACCAAGATTTTTCTACTGATAAAATATCTTTTAAAAGCGAAGGGGAGTTAGAAAGCATGGATATGAAGATGCTGTTAGTGTGTACACTTAATATTTTATTTTTCACACTTCATTGCATTTAGGCCTGTTTAATAAACATGTCTTTGTATAGCCAACATAAAGTAATATGTGTCATTGCTGTTAAGACAAATGTCTTCCGATTTGCATGTCCACCCTAAACAGTGTTTCTATGGTGACTAGGGTTATAGACAATGTCTTCTGTAGTCTGACACAGCTTTGGAAAAATGGTGCATCTGTGCCGTGATATTGTATGCAGCACTCTGCAATCTGGGGGGATTTGGTATTCTGCTCTTAACCCAGACAAGCAGGATCCTCCTCTACACTGTATGGAATAGCTGTTTCACTGGACTGAACTAGGAGGATAGGAATCCAGTGATGAAGCCAATTAGGTTTGACATAAAGAAAAGAAAAAGTAGTGAAGAAATCAAGAATGTTTAGTGGATACTGAGTGGGCATTGGGGTATGGGTTGTGACAAAGGCTAATCCAACTGAACAAAGTTCTTGTTTTCAAAAGAAATGCATTTTGTGAAGCTTAAAATGTTTCATTTTTCCAGGGACCGTATGCGGCAGTCAGCCATGTACGACCTGTGTCTGGGCATGAGGCAAGTAAGCCAGGAATTTGTCCGATTGCAACTAACCTATGACGAGTTCCTCTCAATGAAGGTTCTCCTACTACTCAGCACAGGTAGGCAACAAACTAAATGTCCAAACACAGGCTCACATCCTCTCATGTTGTCTGGCTTGAAGATATACTCTAAGAAACATAGCTCTCAAGTGTTTGCTCTAATAAAAACTGATACTAATAAACTAATATGGCTCTCTTCAGAACTAAATAGTCAGTTAAAACATGCAACATGTTTTAATACAGGTGTGGAAACAGGAACATGAGATTTGGAAAGTCGCATACTGCTAAATGAAAAGAAATAGTTAAGAAAAAATATTCCATATGATTTTGTGAAATTTGTAGCAGATCAACTGAATAAATATTGCCATTTTCTCAGTGCAGCTTTTTTAGTTTTTTGTTTTTTCTTTCCCCAAATGAGTCTCCACATAACCAGATTGTAATTCAGGTGGAGGAGTACCAAAGTATGTAATATTCATTTAATTTATTTCTTTCAAGTTTTACTTACCATAAAAAATAGTAGTATCTGGGATTTGCAGTAGTAGTAGCTTTAAAAACAGCACCCAAGCGTAATTTATGTGTAACTTTTTTCTTGATAACATGGATATATTGTAGTTAGAGCTGTCTTCATTGTGCTCGGTTGTTCTCAAACCGACGATCAGGACCCCCGGGGCTCTCGAGATCATTTCAGGTGGTTGGAAGACAATTGTAAAAAAAAAAGAAAAAAAAAAAGCCTACAATTATTAAAGACTTTTGGGATTTTTACCAAGGTTGTCAAAATTAAACCTTTAATACAAAGGCAAAGACATGAAATTTGAAATTGAACTGGAATTATCTCTGCGTGAGAAGCTGAATTTGGTTTTGTAAGTTCTCCGTCACAGTGGTAACGTGAATCCATCAAACACTATTCTTCTTGTTTGTGAATATTCTTACAGTTTTCTAGCCTTGCATTTAGAGGATGGCTGCAAGATGACCAATTTGATTTATAACACATAGTTAATCACTCAATCCTTCCATGGCGATGGTGGTCATAAACATTGTTGTACATAATTTTTGGGGTCAATGAGATGAAAGTCACAGTATTCCCATTTTTCTAAACCAAAAGGCTTCCTTTCAAATAAAAATTGTACCGATAAGGTTGCCTTCTAGCTTACACCTTTGAGGCAGGGTTGGCAAAAGCCCTTCTGGCACCCACAATCACTGCTTTTTAGTCAGTGAGATCATGCTTTAATCTCATTCTTAGTAATCCGTTAACAAGTACCACAACTGTGAAAGCAGACCTGATGTCGCATGTACCAGTTAATGTAGCATCATATAGTGTGTGCAAAAAAGCGTAAATTGGTGGTTGAAAGCTTTTCTGCTCGGGTTTATTTGGAATTCATTTCATTCGTATCCATACCACTAAACAACATCTCAACTTGATGCAATTTGCATGCCAAAGTACACCCACAGCCCTTCAGCCAGTAATATCTGTTGGGTCAAGTTGCTCAGTCTGAATCCAAGTGGTAATTTTTTTTTTTTACTCACCAGCTCAACACAGATAAGCTGCTGCTGCTAGTAACCATTAAATATGTGTCATGATTTAACACTCAATTTCTACATTCTTAGTTGGGAAAGGCTTTTAGTTTAACTGGGGTGTGAGGTCTTTCAGGGTCATGGATGCAGGTTTGATTTGAACATTTGATGGGGAACACCAGGCTGGGGTTATAGTGTCCTGCAAGAAATGTATTTTCTTCACTTTTTATGCTCTTCTTTTCTAAAATCTATGTAAATATACAAAAGAAGCACAAAATTTCACTATTAACTTTGCTCGGTTAACTCATCTCAATCAGTAGCTCCTTCAAAGCTTAGGAGCAGCTGTAGGGTCTAGTATTGCAAACTTGCATGCATGTGTATGGCAACATAGAAGAGAAGGACATGCAGCATCACTGCTGACTGAGATCAGATCAGTTAAGGTGGCAATGCAGAGGGGAAAAGAAGCAACTGGGAGAGACGGTCTCTGGGAGTGATTTCCAAACATTGTACTGATTTGTGATTACAGATGCAGCCAGCTCATTTCCATAATGACCAAAGCAATCTCCAAATAGCAGCACAAATTAGTGTGGGGTCACAAACAAGCAGTTCAGCTGATAATCAGCTGCAGGTCATTTTACTAACAACTCAGGCGCCATCGATTACATGTAATTTGACAAACATAACAAGGCGGAAGAATGAAGGTGACCATACCTACCACTTGGTTTAGTTACTGAAACATCGAGAGGCTGCCTGCTTGCTTCATTAAATAGACTCCTGCTTTCACATAACTGCCAGAAGGTTTCAGTGTTCAGCCTAATTTCTTATCGTTTCTCACATCACGGTTCAGGACCATGGACACTGCATGAGAATGTGGTAATCATTAAGGAAAAAAAGGAAGAAAAAAAAAAAAGAAATTGACCTTATAACCAGTTGTCAACACACACTACACCCCCTAATTTCTCCTCAATGGGAAAACCTCACACTCATGCTTGACTCTCTAGAGAGCCTCAAGGCCATTTTGGCACAGAGGGTTCTTTTGTAGTCGTCCAGCTATGGGCTTCAGAACAAGGACAAATTGCGTTTAAATTGCAGAATTTTACATCTCAAACACAAAGGTTCCTCTCTAAAAAAAAAAAAAAACTGGAAAAAAGAGATTTAGTGTGGTAGGTAGTGGGAGACTTTTTCTGCATTTTCTATACATGTATGCTTTAACCTTATTCCTATTTCATCTGCTTATCTGGCCATTTTAATTTTTAACTTTTATAGTGTAAAACAGATTATTCCTAAACGATTATTCCTAAATTAAAACCATATAAAATCATGCAAAATTACTTCCTCACAGTTACGCATTATGACCTGCTACTAGTGTGTGGTAGATTTTTATCCCCGCAGCGACACACTTTATGTTTACATGGTCCTTGTTTCTTTATACATCGCTGTGCTTCAGATCTTTCAGGTTACTAAGGTGGAAAGTGTGTAGATACTAGCCAATGGTTTTGTGCAATGGGTTCTAGACATAAAGTGTATTATGATCACTTCAGCCCACTGTGCCACACACAGTTGGCAGTGTGTGGACATTCACATAAAATCCAGAAATTCAGCACCTTCCTGCAGGATGGTGGAGGTGTGGATGTGTTTATTTGTGCTTTAAAGTTTTATGACTGTGGAAAAAAGAGGGAAAAAAATCAGTAAATTTAGTTTTATATCTTATATTTATTGCTTTGTTCGCTGAATGAACACAGTCTGCTTCGCTTCCGGGGAAATGGTGGACAAAGTCTGAAATGCTACAGTTTTGAATAGTAAGTGTATACTATGCCATTAAGAAAAGTAAAGAAGTAAAAACTGTATTATTTTTATTACTAAACTTGTACTCTGAGTTTTTATTAGGAAAACTGGATTAAGTGTCCATATGTACTCATTTTATTCCATATAACTGTTTAATCACTTGTCAACACAGATAATCAGCCATCACATGGCAACAATTCATCACACTGAAGGTGGACACGACAATTCAAGTTCAAAATGAGAATCATAATAGGAAAAAAACAGGAAGTGAGTGACTTTGAACATGCTATGTTTGTTACTAAGAGACAGGAGTATATGAATCTTCAGAAACTATTGATCTACTGGGATTTTCACACACAACTATTTCTAAGGTTTGCAGAAATAATAATACAAAAAAAAAAAAAAAAAAAAAAATCCAGTTTTCAAGAGAAAAATGCCTTTTTGATGCCAGAGGAGAAATGGCAGACTGGTTCAAGATGACAGAAAGACAAGTATAACTCAAATCACCAGTGGTTACAACCAAGGTATGTGGAATATCATATCTGAACACAAAACTAGTGTTGTCATGGTGCTAAAATCTCAAAATCACTGTAGATACTGAGGATGGTGCTGGATACACACTTAATAAAAACTTTAGCAGTTAGTGTATTTAACATTAGTGTCTTTTTCCTCACATTACTTGAAAACAGATCAAGTAATAAATTGAACAATCTAGTTAAGATGATCTAGTTTCTTTTCACTAGATTAAATAAATCATTGCATATCATTGTATCAATCCTGTAGTGTGTAAACATTCTGAGGATTTCATCTTCCGGTTTCAGGCGTCTTTCCTTCCCAAGTCTTTAAAATCTTGTGTTATTTATTCAGTCTTATCATATTTAATAAAAAAAAAAATTTTATCTTACAGGACATATAAAAAGGGGGCATTTTTTCCCAACTAATTTGTTTTCATAAGGTTTCTTTGGCTTGTAGCAGCAGTGACATGTGGAAGAGGCGATGTGAAAACAGTTCCCTGAAATAACTGCTAAAAGCTCAGACTGGATATGAGCTAATGGATGTTGGGGGGAGATGAAAAAGTGAGAAAACAGAGAGTACAAGAAATCAGTGGGGAAAAGTTTGATTTAGAGTGAAATAAGACAAGTTGAGAGGACAAGCTGGTGTTGGTGAGAAAGAGACAGGTGTGCAGCTATAGGGAGAATGAAAGGGAAGACAAAAGGAGTGGTGGGATGGCAGAGTTGCTCCTTCTGTTGCTGTGGCCTCCCTCTCTTCTCCTCACTGGTCCTCTGGAGGTTTTCCAGAGAGCCCTGCTGTACTTAATAAAGGCCAGTCAAGCACCAGGCAGTGCTCCAAGACCTGCTATTTTTCTGCACTTCCTTGAAACCTGGGCTGGAATTTTGAAAGAGAGGGTGTGGATAAAAAGAAGCCGGGACGCACGATCAAAACAGGAGATTCAAGGTGCTGCACAGTTAGTCCAATCTGCTGTGGTTATTGGTTTAAGTCAAATGTTACTATAACATACGAGAGATGGAGCGGAAGTAAATAATCATCCAGAGCTTTAGATCTCATGTCTGTTCCAAAATCCACACGATAAAGTGTCTGAATTGCATTGAGATTTGGGAAAGCACTAGGAAAATATTTTTTAAAAAAAGGAACCCTCCTCTGCAGGTTTTTTCTGGGGCACTGCGGGAAGTTCTTTTGGTTACAGTCATTCAGCTATAATGGTTGGACCTTGTGGAAGGAGAAGCAGGAGAACTGTTTACAGGGGAAGTGTCAGAACTTGTCAACTAACCAAGCACTGTGGAGTCAGTGTGGATGTGTGTGTGTGTGTGTGTGTGTGTGTGTTTGGCTTTAGGCTGGTTTGTAAAAGTGTATTTGTATGCTACAAAGGGTGAACGAGCGAAACACTGAGAGGAAAAGGGGGATAAAGAGGAAAGAGACAAGGGCTGTTTTTCCTCTCCGACCTTGGTTAAGGTTTCACCAAGCCTGCGGTGTCTTATGACCCTATTTGGGTTCGGTACAGGAGCAGTGGCCTGTTCAAACCAGTTACACTCCTCACCTCCACACATAAACACATAAAATAAGATTTTCTCATTCATTTGGTTTGTTCCTAATCTGCCTCTATGCTTTTCTCTGTAGCTGATGAGCCTAATTCTAGACAGGACTTGCGTGTCTGCTGTGGTCACAGAAGCATTCTTTGTTATGCATTTTACTGCTACCCATTTCAAAGACTGGGTTTGTTTTCACTCTAGCCAGTCATTAGTCAGTTTGCATTATGTCTACATTAGTATGTTTTGTTAGACAGTGCCTAAAACTGTTAATTTTTTGTTGCACTATGACTGGGGAAAGTTGTAAATTTCCTAAATGAGTATCATCAGGTATTAAATTAAAACTGAAAGCCATTGTGTCGGTAAAGTATGCACCAACAACCAAGGCAGGAAGCTGCATGTCCTCTAATAAAATGCATGCTAATGGCCTTTCCTAGTCCGCATGAGCGATTTATTCTTACATACATTAGAAAAAGAGCTGTCCTAGAATGGTTTGCTTGTTGCAAACATGACAATGCATCTATCATACAATAGCATAAAATGTGGCCTAGCTGAGCAGACTTTATATCAGCAGAGATAATCAATTTGATGCTGTTGTAAGAGTCCTATTTTGGGGACACTCATGGAGACACCCCTAAATGCCAGGCCAGTTTCTAATCAGGGCGTATGTGGGTCAGTGGGAGAGAAACAAAAGGTCCCAATGCGGCCTTTGGTTTTAGCACGTTCTCATCATGTCAGCCATGAAATAGCCCAGAAATCACAGCAATCAGGGTACAATCTGTTTTTATATCTGCTTTCCACAGCTTCATGCACACTGTGCCCAGAGTTGTTTTTGCATCAAAGTACAATGAAACCAAAGAGACAAAAAAAAAGTTCAAGAGAGAGGCAGCCAAAAACACACAAGCATGGATGCTTCGAGGTATTGACCTACAATGATCTGTCCTCAAAGACCTGCAGTCCTGACACATTAAGGCCTTTACTTATAGCTGTATACACTGCCAAATCCAAACAGGTCCTGTCAGTAGCATCTCTACAAATGGTTTACAAAAGCAGCTCTTTTGTAACTTTTAAAGGGGGCAGATTGTACAACACACCCTCTTTGTCGAACCAAAGTAACTTGGAAGCTTCATAATTTTCTAAATCCCATACAGTTTATATACATAAATATATTGCCTCCTCTTGACATGTTTAGTTGTGTCAGAAATCTCTCTGAGTACAAATAAATCTGATCACAGTGGTAAAGAACAGTATCAACAGTTCTGTTTACTGTCGCTGTGATTGTGACCTTTTTTTTATTTCTCTAACAGAGAATTAGAGAAGCATTATATCTGAGGTAATATGGCCAATAACAACAAATTATTGCTCAAAAGTTTCTCTTAAATTGTGTAAACATTTTTTGTTAGTTAAATATCAGATATTTTGGGATGTGCTGCATTTTCCAACAATAATAATTCAAATTTCAATTTGTAATATACAAATGATCTTAAAAAAAAGAGAACAGTGGTTTAACGAAGAAAATAAAATGTATTTCTTGTAGCATTTTTATTGATAAAATTCAAGAGCAAGCCTCGATGCAACAGTTCCCATGCATATCATCTTTTAATCCTGACTGGAGTTGAGCTGAAGGTGTGCCCATTGAGAAGTTAGGTATTTCTTAATTTCCTTGCCTGCAGCAGTTTTAAAGATGTTTGGCAGTCTTTCCAAGCTGTGTTTCATTCTTTTGCACAAAGAGACACTGTCGACATTTCAGTGTATCTTCAAGGTGTACTTACCAGGCTTTACTCTTCACATTTGTCTACATTTCCATCACGCTGTCTGCTAATTGTGAGTACGTTGATGCCACAGTGTAAATTACTGCAGCATAAGTGAAGGTTGTAGTTGTTTAATGGTTGTGGTCATCGAACAAAGTGCATGATAAACGAGGCTGGGGTTGACACAATAATTAAGCCCCTTTAATCCACATTAGCATCCTTTGTAGCTGTCACTGTTGTTGAAAAGTTTTAATCAATGGCTTTCAGTTTGCCAGTCTTTCTTCATGAATCAGTAGCTGCACATGAGAACAAATTACCGCTTGAAATAGTGCAAGTGGTTGTAGTGAGCTGTTAAACAGGCTTGGATTGTCAATACAGATAAAATGCCCTAAAAAAGCGTCTGTGTAGGAGTTGAACCATAATCCACCGAGCACCTCTAATTACCCTGTACATATTACACATTTCCGCATTAAAGAGCAAACTGGTGGTTGTGCATGACATAGCCTGCTTAATGCAATTCATGTTCGATGAGTGTGCATGCATGAGCGGCATACTCTTTAAATTTATACTCTAAATTTTAGCTTCTGAGAATTCTTTTCCATATTTGTATTTTATTCATTTAAACCAAACAAAAATAAAATATATGAACCTCTGAAAAGTACTTATGTTTTGCCTTCTTATGTTTCTTGGATGGAAGACAATATGTATATTTGTGTGTGTGTGTGTGTGTGGTTGTGGTGTCCCTTGGTACATGTTTTACAACAGATACCTTTCCTGATGCAACCCTCGGCATTTATCCAGGCTTGGGACCGGCCCTCAGAAAGTAATCTTGTCCACCTCAGAGCTGCAGCGGCTTAGGGGAGCAAGACTTGAACCGCAGACCATCAGGTCTCAAGACAGGCAGGCCCACCACCTGAGCCACTGCCACCCCTGATAAAATAAATTAAATAAATAAATTTAATTTTTTTTGGGGGGGGGGGGGAGGGGGGTGACGGATAGCTAAGATAGTTGAAAAGTGACCAAATTAAGCACACAACCGACTGCCCGTTTGTCTGCGTTTCCATCTTCTGCATCAAGCATAAATGGTTCTTCAGCTTCACTGATTAGTGTTTTTTTTCTTCAGGCTACAGAGATTGTTGAGTTTCCTCTGCAGTGTGCATGTGGAAATGTTCTCACTTTCACTATTAAACATAAGTCTGAGTTCTGCTGTTTCATGCCGGTGTTTTGACCCTTCTTAAACAGATTAACAGCGATGGGATGTCTTTCCACATGTTTGTTTTAGAAATTAGAAGCTGCTCATTGCATCAGTTGGAGTTAAATCAGTTGTCGCCACCTGAAAGATAATCACCTATGCAGTAAATATCCAATTGGAGGCTTGTTACTATTTGCACAGTTGAATCCAAGTTCTGATCTTTTTTTTTTTGTTTTTCTGTTGTTTTTTTTTTGTTTGTTTGTTTTTTTGTCAGGTCCTGTATAAGTGAGAATATATGGTCTTTAACTACAATACAAAGAGATCCTTACTCAACCTGAAGTGTACAGCTACTTAAGAGAATCAACTTGGATAAAAGCCATGGCCAAAATTTTGTAGTGTAATAAGGTCTTACATTAGAGTATACTGAATAGATAATATAAAAAAAACATCTAAAATGAAAAGTGACACTCATAACTGACAGAATCAAAGTCAGTAATAATACTGATTAAACATAATCAAAGAAGTATTAAATATTCAATAAAATTGCCTTGCACATTATTTTGGGACATTTTCTTTGACAGTTTAATTCATTCAAGGATATTAAACCGATTACAATCTTACCATACATGCTGGGTCTAAATATCTGATGCTTGTGACATTTACATTTTTTGTCAGATATGCAACCCAACCCCGTGGCTAAACCAGCGATCATCATAAAAAAAAGTCTTCAAGATGGTTCATATCAAAATTTGGGAAATGGTCTACACTAACTGCTTATTGTGACTGTTAAAATATGATAAAATGCCCATTGTTAAGCTACATTTAAAAAATTCCATCATCTATGTCAAACAGGAAACAACAGGCTAAAAAAGTCTCACCCCAGTTCAAACCCTTTTATCTTTAAGCATGTTTTTTTTTTTTTTTTTTGCCAATAACATGTCAGTAATATTTGAAATAGTGTTGTATTGGAATGTTTTAACTAAATCCAGATGATGACAAAGGGATTTGTCTGTTTCCCAGTTCCCAAAGAGGGTCTTAAGAACCAGGCGGCATTCGAGGAGATGAGGGTTAATTACATCAAGGAGCTTCGGCGTTCAGTGGGAAAAGCAACCAACAACTCCGGCCAAACCTGGCAGCGCTTCTTCCAGCTCACCAAGCTGCTAGATGCCATGCATGATGTAAGTACTCTTGGCCTGCCTGCCTCTCATGCGCCACTTCCAAACAGACCAGCACAGGCTTCCCTTGGCAGCCTCCCTCGTATGTCATGCCTTCACACTCAGAGTGAGGTGTCCACCAGTACTTGGGGATGTAATCTCACAGGAAATGTTGAGTAAAATGGCAACAGAGTGGATTTTGTTAATGCTTTACTTAGTGGTTCAATTGAGCTTTGTGGCTTGGAATAAGGATTATTGCATCCCACTTTCTCCCTGAGGGGGAAGTTATTTTGGAAGAGGCGGGGACCAGGCTGTATTGGTGAATGGAACAGAAGGGGATCAATACTAGCTTTCAGTTTACTGGATCAGCATAGATTGGTCACTGTGGGGAATGTGTTAAATCACTTTTTTTTTTTGCTACGCATGGGGTCAACAAGTGCATAGGGAGAATGAGAGAAAAACGCAAAGCCTCGAGGTGAGAATGAACAAGCAAGAAGACACAGAGATAACGGGCCAGAATTCATTGACCCTTATGACTGTGTGAATGGGGCTAGTGCTGAATGGACGACCTTTCTTTAATTGGCTGCTGAAAAGAAAGAAAAAAATCAGTGGCGTCCCCAAGTGGTGAGCTGAGTAGATGTGAAAGAGCAGAATTTAAAAACAGACTTAAGTGAATACAGATGAATGTCATCAAAAGTGAAAATGTCAAAACACTTTATGTAAATAAAGACCTAAAATAATTAACCATGAAAAGCATATTTGGCGTTAACTTGTGTGTTTTATGATTTGCAGCTGGTGGGGAACTTGTTGGACTTCTGTTTCTACACCTTTCGTGAGTCCCAGGCTCTAAAGGTGGAGTTCCCCGAAATGTTGGTGGAGATCATCAGTGACCAGATACCAAAGGTGGAGTCAGGCCTCACTCACACAATCTACTTCCACAAGAAGTGACTTGTGACGCATCTGGGACAGAAGTGGCATTAGGAACTGGAAAAGAGGAGAAAAGAAGTTCGCAGAAGAGTAAATGTGCAAAAACGGCCTGACCAGTTGGCCCGCACCCTGTCGCCCCAGTATGCCAGCGTCCTTGTCTTGGATGTCAAAGTTAAGTGATGTGGTGACACAAGTGAAAAGGAGAAGAAGACTGGACTCTGCAGTCATTGTGAGCGTTTCAGAGTTGTGAATAGTTTGAGAAATCAAGCACGAATCAATAAGAAGGACTTTGGACAAATGTGACAAAGCATCCAGAAGTATGCCCATGCACCTCTGCCCCCAAAGACGATAACAGTATTTTCTATGGAGATAAAGCCATACATTTCTTAGAATGCATTAGATACATTCATTACACAGAGTAGAAGGAAATTGATCCACAAGCCTTCACACAGACACCCAGATGCACTCTGCACGCACTTAAATGAGATTTGCTTACAAATCAAGAGAAAAGGTTTTTTGCAAATATTAACTCCAGCTTATGCAGTCTTTCACAAATAATCGCACTAGAAAAAAATTATGCCAATACTAAGATTAGCTTTGCAGTGTAGCAACAAGACTACAGGGCAAAGGACTTCATGAGGAGAGACAGAAATTTTAGGCTGTACGGCAAAAGGTCTATTTGAAGATATCCCAAGGGCTATAAGCATCACCATAAACTAAAGAAATGCTTTCAATATGACAAGTCCAAGTATGAATCTCAATCTGTATCATGAAAGCCATCACATTTGCATATTAAGTTTGTTCAAGTTTAAAATGTGTAGTAAAACAATCAAAACTAATATGCAAAAGTCCAAAGTTTAAGCTGTTTTGAAATGAGTATGTCTCTCCAGTATAAAGGAAGCTTGAACATAGAGCTCTCATGTCATTTAGTCACTATTTTCAAGACATTATGGTGTCAAATTGAGACAATATTGAAGCAAGATTTCACCTTTTTTTTTGCAAAAAGAGGCAACACGTGCTGCAGGATAAAATAATGCATTCACAGAAACAATTTCAGTAAGAGTCGGCTGGTATTGGATTCGACTGAGGTGCGTCCATAGTAATAGCTGTCATTTATGTTATCTCCAGAGCAGCTGTCCAAATGTCTGTTTTTACTCACAATGAAGCAAAACCAGCCCTTTGTGAACCAACTCTTATCTACTCTTCCCAGAACTAATAAAAAGCATTTTATAAAAGTGTGTTGCAAAGGTTTAGTTTTTGACAAGCCAGTCATTTTACATTAAGGTGCTTCATTTCTATAAAGCCAGGCAAGACATAACATGTACAGTAACTTGTAGACAGTCCATACAGTACAATATATGGACGCACAGTTTAAACACACATACTCTGTAAAGTTGATATTATCCATAATGGAGCATTACTCTACAGTGCTTACAGCTCACACATCAATACCAGGCAGATCTGTTCAGGTATTAACAACTTCTTAAACACATTCTTTTCAGCTGTTGTACAGATGTTCAGAGGTACGTGCTGATGAATGCTTGATGAAGAACAGAATATTGTGTTGGTATGATCACCTTTCCTAATTTTGTTCCAGTCTTTGTTTTTGTTTTTTTTTTATTTTTTTTTATTTTTGGACAAGTTGTGCTTAAGTATGGCAGCCCCTGTCTTCTGGACCATCAACTTGTCTCTCACCCCACTGGTCTCTGGATGGTTGTGGAACTTTACTGTGATGCTACTGAAAAGCGACAAAGTCGCTGGGGAAAGAAAGCTAGTATGGGAGGAGGCGTGGTCATTATTCAGACATTGTGCCCTATAAGTGTGTATTTATGTGTGTGTAGGGAGTGAGTATGACTTCAGTTTGTGTGTCCGAGTGTGGGTATCTATTTTTTTTTTTTTTCCTTGGCAAGCATGTGAATAGTCTTATCTGCTCTTTTTAGTGTGGGTATTATGCATATATGTTATAAATTTAGCCATATCCTGTTTCCACATTTAGATTTGCACAGAGGAG
This sequence comes from Telmatherina bonti, assembly GCF_933228915.1. Taxonomy (NCBI): domain Eukaryota; kingdom Metazoa; phylum Chordata; class Actinopteri; order Atheriniformes; family Telmatherinidae; genus Telmatherina; species Telmatherina bonti. The sequence goes on from NC_136621.1 coordinate 28,084,740, forward strand.
TTACAATGTGAAATGAGGCATGTGCGCAGCTACCAGGAATGGTCGGTTTCTTTAAGCAACTGTGATAATGGGAAGAAGACTTTCTGCATGGTCACTCAGCCTAAAGTTAGACAACATGACATCAGTGGCACAGTAGGGGGCACGTATATTGTTTTTGTGGCCTGGTCTCTCTTAATAACACTGCTTTACCACACAGTGGAGGTCTCCTCTGGTGGTAGTTGTTTGAAGATTGGCAGGCGTGGTGGTGGAGGTGCCAGACTTGCAGTGTCATCCAGAGTGTACTATAATTTGTAAGTGATGGGGATCAGAAAAGGGGAAGGATTGTATCCTTTCATGTCTTATCAACAAAGGGTAGTCTACATTGGGAGAGAAAAAGAGAGTGTGTTAAGTTTTTGTCATCCCAAAGTAATTTTTTTTTTTTTCATGAATAATAGAATAAAAATATCAGGTGATGTACAGGCTTGATTCAGTAATTTATTGGCTTTAACAAGCCCGAAGCAGCTCTTTTGCCAGGGTTGACACTCTTTTGTTATGTTAAGTTAGCCAACAATATCATTCCCCGCCGCAATAATTTTCTGATAATACCTGATCAGAAAGGCCTCGTTTTACGTCTTTGTTGTGCCCTTTCGCTAATCTCTCACTATTTCTTTTGCCCCATTTTTGTCCTTTTTAAGGAATACAAACTGTCATTGTCAGCAGTTCATAGGATGAATGGGAAAGTATTTTTGAGAGAATTATATTTTGCTGGAAAATAATATTTAAGTACTTTGTCTAAAAATGATATCCTTTTTGTAAAATGAATTGTTATTGCATGCTTTTGGATGAGATGTTTACATTGTATTTAAAAAAAAAAAAGGGAAACTTGTGCCTTTTTATCTCACCTGATTTACAATTTTACAGTATATATTGTAAATAATACAGCAAGTCTCTATGTTGAGTATAGTATAAAACATTTCTACTTTAACCATCTTGTTTAAATATTGGAGAAAAAAAGTGTGTTTCCCACTCGCCATGTTCTGTGTGTTGGGTCACAGAGAAGAATTTACAGTAAGGATTGGCACCAGAACGGGGCAAATTGAGAAATGAATGTATCATACATAGTGAGAGACTTATGGAACTTACTACCTGAATGTTAGTGCGACTACATTTATTATGTTCTCATTTGGTAAAGTTATCTGATTAGCTTTTTTTTTTTTTTTTAATTCCTTTTTTTTTTTTTTGCATCATTGTTCACTTGACTTGAAGGAAAAAAAAAATCAAAAAGCATTTCTTATTTTGTAACAAGATGTGTTAAGTGATGGGTCCTTGTTCCTGTTGAAATGATTTCCTAACCCATGGCGGTATTGTTGATAAGCACCACAATAAAAATCAAGAAGTCACAAACTACAAAATGGAATATGTGATAAAAATCTTGAGTTTTTGGTTTGAGGGAAAAACTGATTTGTGCACACACAGAGAATCCTAGAAAATCTTTGGCACAGGGAATAAAGAATAATAGACACTTTTGCAATTCATCAGCTGACCTTTTTTTTGTTTTTGTTTTTTTTACACGAACTGCCAAATTTGAACCACAAAAAGATCATTTGACCCAAAGAAAGATTAAGTGATTAAAATCCCTTTATGATGCCTCTGCCTTTAAAAATTTTAAATCTGTTTCCTTTTTTTCTTCTTTGTATTTACTTTTTATTTTTTTGGCAGTTTGAATTCACAGTTCGATTTAATGGAAAATACACTAAATTACTGCACTGCTGAAAGTCCTTTTTTGTAAACAAGTTTCATGAAGAATTTGCAAGTGATCAATTTGATTGATGTTTGACTCACATGCACATTCGTCAGATTCCAGTTAGTTTGGAAAAGCAGAGAGGAATTCTTAAAGGGGCACTCTTATGTTATTTCTAGTTTTTGGAGCTTTTTTGCGGTGGTATATTGTTGAATACTCATCATGCACGTGAGCGGTGTCGTTTTTTTAAATCACTTAAACGCATGTATGCTCTATGTTCGGTTTCCATGGCAACAGGAACGTTTAATTTTAAAACGTCCAGTCACGTTTTAGTGACGTCCCAGTAGAGGGACTCTGTGATTGGTCATCTTCTCTAGGTTGTGCACGTTCGCGAAAAGAAAGCCACACCCACCTTTACTGCTCAGGGTTAGGGTTACTACTCCTAGCAGCTGACCAATCAGACGCAGCCCGTGGGCAGGGCATAGGGCTGTTCACTTGTTTCTGTCAGAGGCTGATTTGAGAGGATCAATACAAAATGAATGAAGGGGTGTGTGAAAAATGCTTGAATATTTCTTGACCTCCTGAACTTGCATATTAAAATAAATTAGACTGAAACGTGCATAATAGTCACTTTAAAGATCAGCTAAGCTAACAGTTTCTTAAAATTAACCAAGCTGTTGTCATAACAAAAAAGCAAAATTTCTCATTTACCTCAGAGTGGTTTTATTGGACAACCGACCATCCAAGCAGCCATCAACTGTCGGCTGCGTATTACCTACCTAACACAGACACTCTTTGGTCATAAAATTATTGTGCCAAAGTAGATAGGTGTAAAAGTCTACAAAATTAAATCTGGTTAGACTTCTTTAAGGTCTCAAGCTTTGGTTTTTTTAAGTGGAAAAAATTGGTTTTGGCCGTTCACTGTTTAGATCAATTGCTGACTTGGCTGCTCACTTCCTTCACTTGCTTTCCCAAAGGATGAGTGTAGCTACTGTCTTATTGTAGCCTCAATTTTGAAAATGAAAGAAAATCTGGGATGGGTGGGATGATGGAATTCATTCCTGTGTCCCACAAATTTTTATGACCCTTAATTTCCTGGCTCCTTTAAGTAAATGAAAGAAACCCAGAAGACAGTTTTACTGTATCAGCTACAAATAACAAATAAAATTGAGACAATATTTGAGTCTTCAGTAAAAATAGTCTACTTCAAATGATGACTTGAAATAGGCGAAGTGTGAATTAAACACAGGAGGCGGTTTGGTTTGTTGCAGCTTAATATTGCATTAAGAACAAAGATACTCTTGTATATTGGACTTGACTGTTGGAACTTCTGCAGCCTTCTCCTCACCTCTGATTGAGGCCACATGAACAAACAAAACTATTTGTGCTGCAGACACACCATGAGTAATGCAAGACTGACCAATGCTACTCCAATAAAGTGAGGGAAAAAGAAATTCTGAATCACCATGGGTCTCACCTGTGTGTAGCATCAGCATTCATTCTCATCTTACTTTCAGCAAAAAGTAAACATGAGTATTTTCCAAACTGCCAAACAATTTTTTCTGAGGCACAAGATTAATGTACAGTTTATTTAACTGTCATCAGTCACAATCTACTGCCATATGAAGCTTTCCCCACAGTCAAGACAGCTGTGGCATCTTCAGAGTTGTCTTCTAAATTAACTCCTTTTCTTGGCACAGTTGTCTCAGAATTTGTCTAACTGCTGTTTCTTACACTATTGCGTCATTGTGTGTGTGTGTGTGTGTGGATGTCTATGTGTAGTCCCATCATTGGCATTTACTTTTGAAAGTCGTGAATCGGGTGCAGAGAGCCTAAGCCATATTTCCACAGCCATGGCAGTGCATTAATTATTAATATAAATTTATGCTTTTTTTCCCCCCAGTTCTAAAAATGACTTTTTACTCAGTACAATCTTTCTTAGCAAACATACAGTAAACCTCCTTAACCATAAACTAATCGAACATTTTTTAAACCAGTGGCTACTGTATACCCTGAAGCAGATATTGTCACAATTGTGTTTGCAGAATTATTGCAAATAAAGACTATTAAACATATAATCTGTGATGATGCACTCTGTTTGTGTGTTTGAACACTGAACACTGTGTACATAGTTAAAATTACCAACCTACGACGGAAACTAGAAAATATGCCCTGTTGAAGCAAAGCATTTATTGTGGATGGATTCTAATCAGCTGCATTAAGTGGGGAGGATAATGGGCCAGGAAAAGAAGAAGGAAAAAAAAACCAATATCATGGAAAAGCAGAAATGAAAAAGCAGCAGGTACAGAAGTCACAAGGAGAGGGGGATGAAGAGAACAAAGGGAAATGGAAAAGGAGAGAATGAGGCATTAGATTCTTACTGTGAAATGTTGCCTGTGGAGAAAAATCACCATTAACCTTGTTAAAGGCTGATCTGAACAAACGCCTGCTTTGCCAGACTGTAGTACAGACAGTATTACTTTTTTTTTGCTCACCCCCCTCCCTTCTGCCTGAATCACAGCCCTTTCCAAATCTCCCCCAGATTTCCAATTGCTTTCACTTGTAGTTGTGCCAGATAAACAGAATCTATTGGATCAGGCTGATTTCACGGCTGCACCCGCGCACATGGCAGCTTCTGTGGCCCACTTTCTGAGCCGAGCACCCCCCCCATCCAAATTTTCTCTTTTATATATGAAATTCCATATTCCTACTGAGTTTCCTTCCCTTTATATACATCGACTCTTACTATGATTATATTTGAGCTGTGCTCTCTGAAGGAACCAAATGAAGACAGCAGAATGTATTGAGTCACTGTCGCTTCCCGCATATCACTTGTTTTGGAAATTCAGACACATTGCTCAGTTGTGTCATTTTCTCACAGTTGCAGGTAAACTGCTCTGGAGCTTTGATCCAAGCTGAGTCACGGTGTGGTGTGTGTTTTCAGGCTGAAGGACACTGCGTCACAGAAGGCAGAGGACAGCTGGCACGCAGCCATGACTGGAAAGTGGGAAACCAACACATTTACCTGCTTTTTTTTTTTTTTTTTTAACTCAAGCACGCCAACATGGTGTCATAAAGGAAACAGCATTAGTAACATGCATGTCATCCTACTCTTACAAACAATCATTAATAATGCATGCAGAGGTGCAGAAAGCCCCTCAGGTATGCCAACATAAACTAATATGACATACGTTCCTAGGACTAAAATATAACACCGATCCACCTGATTTACCAGAACAGTTGTCATCAACCGTTGTCACAAGGTGAAATGAATGATCTCTTGTTAAATTACCTGCTCGAGCAAAAAAAGAAGGAAAAGCACTGAGAAGAAGACATAGAGGAGAGACAGTGAAGAAAGGAATTTTAAATAGACAGACAAGGTGGCAAAGGAAGAAGGAGAAATGAAGGCAGACAGAGCAACATGGCATGCTTTCTGACAGACAGTCCAAAGCAGAGTGAGAGGCAGGCTGTGTGGATGTCTCTATGATTCAGCAGTATTCTGGCAGAGGAGGATGATGAAGAGCCCTGGGGGTGGGCGGTGGTGGAGACTGCAGGAATATTTTGCCCATCTCATTAGCTCTGCCTCATTTCATTATAATATCATGTCCGTTGTGTGTGTGCGTGTGTTTTCCCAAAGACACAAGCTCCACCAAAACGTTAGCCATAACTTTTATCACATTATTTTATGGAAAACGTCTGTGTTTAAACAGTATCAGCCCACTGAATAGAGCTCAGCAGTATTGATAATACTGGTGTATGGTTGCTGGTAATTATGTAACAAAGGTCAAAGCACTCAGTCTTGAGGACAATTGGTGTGGTAATTATAAAGATGTAGTCTAAAAATTAACATGCATGAGATATTAATGGATCATGGAGTAGGGCATGGATTAGCATGTTTTCTCTGAGAAAGATTAGAATCTATTTTTAATCCTCTTATAGAAAGTTATTTTGGAAGTAGCTTTTAGTAGGAGGATCCAGTGCAGGTCAATATAAAGAAGAAGGCTTACATTACACCACAGGGCTTACTGTATCTCTGAATCTAAAGCTCATCACTCACTTTATTCTCAGTCTGTGTGAAACTGTGACACCGCAGACATGTGAAACCCCTAAAAAAGCAGATAAAGTCCTTGGTATATGACATGTCCTCACTTAAGCTGATGTTTCATCTTGAGTGGGAAACGCCATTTTTTCAAAACTTACATTTCAGAACGCTTTTCATACAAAATGTATTCCTATATAATATAAATAAATAATTAAGTTTCTGCAATAATTTTAATAGATCAATGGATTTATTTTTATTTTTTGCCTTCTTTGATGTCTGTTTTTCTTATTTTCCATCCATCCATCCATCCATCCCACAAAGATAATAGACTGTTTGCAAATTAAAAATGATCATTTACGATATTTAATTCAGAACAAGAACAATTAACAAAAAAAAAAAAGAACAGATGAAAAACAGAGTTCTTGCTCTTCAAGAAACTCATAAATCACTATTTAAATAATTACAATTTCAACAAAAAAATACAATATGGTGAACCAAAACTCTTGGACAAAGTGAAGTTTTGCCAACAGCTGGCAGAGGACATGTGCACACAAGCTAAAATAAATCTATCAAAATGTAAAACATAACTATATGGGGTAAACATACTTGGGGATTCTCCTAAACATCTGGCTTTGAAGTGAAAATCCAAAATGTTTTGAGGTACTACAAAATTCAGAGTGTTTCACTTTTCTGCTCAGAAGAACAAGAGCAACGTTTAAAATACACTTTGAGGAGAGATTACTTGACAAGTAAGGCACTTGGCTTCAATCAGTACAATATGTTTAAATTCACCTCACACTGATGGTAGTATTTAACATAACGGGGCTCGTCCGTCACCAACCAGAGAGGCGTTTCAATGTGGTTTTGTGGATCAAAAGCGCACACACACGCACATTTAAAAACAGAAGAAAAAAAACAAAACAATGTGTTAAATCTCATGCAATCAATGTGCTAATTAAAATAAATAAAATTACACTAGCAATGTCGCCCTTTTAATATCGAGATATAATTGCAGAAGAATAAAACATTTTATCGGTGAAATCAGCCACAATCTAATTCCTGTCAAACATACCCGTACGTTCATTTACACAGAGTGTTTTGATGGTTAAGGCACACAGGTATCTCTAATGTAGTAAGACAAATCTGACAATAGGATTAAAAACTACAGTGACTTTGGGGCTGACATTCTACCTTGCAGTTTCCGAGGACCTCCCTTTGACTTTGAGCTCATGGATACCATGTATAAATGGGAAGAGGATAGTGACACCCATTCTCTGGTGCTGCTACGACTTGGATTTTAAGAGGCTACAGATGTGAATATACAGCAGAACATTTTAAGTGCAATCCCGATCTAAAATGACAACGGGGACATTCTGGTGAAAATATTGTCATGCTAAATCCAAAATGAAAAAAAAAAATCACAAAATCTACTGCCAGGGCAAAATACATAGAATTGTGTGTCTAGAATTGTTTACCAGTAATATTAGTAAGTGGCACTGACACTGGATGAGTGAGACTGAGGCACGTATTTCTTTGTGTATTCCCACTATAAAAAAGTGTCCATTAATATTTCTATTTGGCTTTACAGCAACTCCACGTAGTTTTCAGGGATGAGGCCTCTCTTTCCTTCCAGCTCCCCCTCCAACCAGCCTGGCTCTCTCGACTGGGTCACTGCAGGAAAGGACACAGCATTATCGAGGGGATGATACCACAGGGAGGGGAAGGGTGGGGACAGACAGAGGACACAGAGCCTCCAGTGAGTACATGTGCATGTTTGAGTGAAAAGGAAAGAAGCTAGAGCGATTATGCTGTTACATTTAACCATAGAGTGATCTTTTGTTTTAATCTCCAATGCACATTGCATGTCTGTTTTTGATTAATTTTCATAGTTATTTTGATGCATTTATTCATTCATTCATTCATTCATTTTCTGAACCGCTTAATCCAATTCAGGGTCGCGGGGAAGCTGGAGCCTATCCCAGCTGGCTTTGGGCGAAGGCAGGGTACACCCTGGACAGCTCGCCAGTCCATCGCAGGGCCACACAGAGACAGACAACCACTCACGCACACACTCACTCCTATGGGCAATTTAGGGTAACCAATTAACCTAGCATTAATTCGTTTTTGTTATTTTTTTTTTTTTTTAGGTGCAAAAAAAAGCCAAACGGTTTAGAATGACGAATGTCTCAGACAGCGCGTCTCCACTTTCATCAGCACACTTTAGAAATAAAAGAGACTTATTTATACACAGTAATCTTGTTTGGCTTTTTGGCCCATTTTGTTGAACAATTTAAAGGAAAATTGAAAGCACAGGAAACAATCATTCATTAAGAAGAAAATAGGAGAGGAGTCAATTTACTATAAAAAAATTAAAAAAAAAAAAAATTAAGGAAAGATTTAAATTGATTCACAAATTGGCTACCTTTTGGTACAAGGACCAAAACAAGAAGACAAAAGATTGCTGTTAAATGTGTTTAGATCACTTTAAGCGACTGAAATATGACATAATTAAACATTTTAAAAAAAACAAAAAAAACCGATTCAAGCAGCATATAACAATGATATATTTAAAAATGTAATGCATGCAAACCACCAAAATCACCTTGTACAAAATTTAATCTTGCCATTGTGGTCATGTATTTTCACATTAGATCTATGAACTAACAAAAAAAAAAAAAAAAAATGTATGTAGAGTACATGCACCAAAACAGGAAATAATGTGCCTCAAAATGATAATACCAGACCATAAAAACCAATAAACTGCACTCCATCATTCGGATCTTATCAAGGACCTCACAATATGCATCTATGTAAAGATTTCGATAAGTTAAAAAAAAAAAAAAAGTCTGTCTAATAAAAGATGAGTTTAACAAAGAAAAAAAAAAAAAAAGCAAACCAGAAAAACAAAAAAGAACTACAAAATTCTTATTTCCTGTGAGAGATTAAACTTCAGTCGAGCCTCTTCCCAGAGACACCAAAGTGCGAATCTGTGCCTCCAGCCCAACCCCTCTCCATTCTTGCTCTCCTCATCTCATCTCTCTCTTCAACTCAAGATCAGATTGGGTGTTCAGTTTTCTCCCAAATCCAATATGCCAGGGCTCGTTCTGAGTGAGCGACTGGTGTAGGCGATAACGCTTACCAGAGTTGAATATTGCGCCGACCTGGAAGGAGAGCTCAGAGTCGTGCTCTGCCTCACATGGGTACACTGCCTTGGCTTTCCTGTTGGTGACACTGAAAAATGAAGGCAATCAGTGAGCTGGCGGAGCTTTGGAGAGGATTACCGCACAGTTCAATCTGGGCCTGGGTTCTGCCTGTTCGACACTTACTAGCTTGAAACAGCAGAATTGGACCAGGCTGAAAAATAAGCAAAAGTACCAAGAGAAGCTGGAACACAACTCTCTTGTTCTGTACTATCGCCAGTCTAGAAAAACTAGGGAATGAGTCAAGGCAGGCACGCATCAGGTCTACACAGCCGAAAAACCCATCAATGGTGAGAAAATTAAAAAGTGGTGGAGAGACCCTAAAATGGGGTTAAACACAAATACAGGTGGAAACAACATCTCTCCCCACAGAGCGCCAACTCTTAAAGCCACATTTCTGAGCTTAGAAGCAGCATTTTGCCATCAAAGAAACCACAGTCATTGCTCCGTACACATTTGTAAATGCGGAAATTTATGCCTTGAGCTGGTAGACATTTCCACAGAAAGGCTGTTTTGCCCACCATTGCAAAGTGTAATCTCAAATGCCAGCAACATTATGTTGAAATTGTGCCTTCAACACACGATGCCCTGATAAATATTTCATATTGTTTGTGCGGCGCACCAACTATGTAGAATGAAGTACAGAATAAAGGTAGAAAATCCACCCAGAAAAAAAGTTTGTGGTCAGATTCAATGCAACAATGCACATGCAAGCTCTCCAATGCAGAATTTTGGCAGAGCGTACTCATGTGGAACGGTATTTGGAAAAATGAATACTTGTATTAACATGAAAATACCATTAATGGACTGGCCATAGCGCTTTGCATATTCTTCAGCAACATCCGAGAGCATTCAACATGAAATCTTTTTATTGCAAAAGCAAACAGAGCGATAGTTCTGTGTGACTGGCGGACTTTCACACAGTTCACTCCTGTTCACTCAGATACCATTTGTGGCTCAACAATGAAGAAGGCTGCCGCTCCTGCAGCAGCCTGTACTGGGATTGTATAAAATACCTCTAAAGGGAACCACATTGCAGTACATGAAGGGAGACTGTAGGAAAAAGTGAAGGGAACTTTTAACATGCAAAATTACAAACTGATGTTAAATAAAGGATAGAACTGCTGATTTTATTGAGTAAAGAACCTAAATAAGACCAGCCACATATCGAGTTAAAATTGAGTTAGTAGAAGACTCTGCATGCAACATCTAGACAAAGAGTGAGTGTGAAAATGACTCAGAACCAGAAATTTGGACGGACAGAGTGTTGTCTGAAATTCAGTATGAAAATCGATATAGTTGGAGGGATGGTCATCTTTCATTACCTTTCCTCTGCCTTTTCCTTCTCAGGAGCAGTTGTAGTGGCAGCAGCTGGACCGTCACCTGAAGCTACTGGAAGTGATCTGCAAATAAAATAAAAAAGATAAAACTGTTTGGTCCTGATTGAAAGGCCTTTGTTGAGTGTCTGGAAACAGATTACACTGGCTGTTAGGATCTACTTTAATACAGTGTTCTGTGGGAGGCCAGTACAGACGTCAGGCCACTCATTTATCAATCATTTGTTGAAACAGCCCTACATATTATCCAATGAATGATATCTAGAATGTTCTTGAGTACAAAACAAAATCCAAATTCATCAAATGTGCAGAGATTAATCATCTTTTGATGTTCTACATCACCTGCTTATGTTCGTTCATGGTCATTTGTTTTAAGATATGCCCTGATTTAACCATGTATAGAAACAACACATCCTTGTAGAAGTCATGCAGAAATCACTTTGTTTCTCCTTGGAGGGATGGAGAGACAGAAAAAATACATTTCTGCTTAGTTTGAAGCCAACCACACTTGCAAAACCTTCAAGTGCAGGAGATAAATATTATTTAAGAATCCTCTGCGTCAAAGGTTTAAATGAACAAAGAATAAATGAATGGTGCAGTTAAGTGCCGTTAAAGCTTTTAATGTTTTTAGGAAAAGCCCTTTGAATCGTTTTGTACATGAAATGTGTTATACAAATAAACTTGCCTTGCCATATTTCATGATTCCTAATCAGTAGAAGTCCTCAGTCATCCTTTTTTCAACATGAGTATATTGTAAAGCCCTTTGGCCTTTTGACATTATTCAGACAAAATAAAGAATATGGATGACAATTGTGTGGACAGTTTTCCTGTTCGACCACTACATTCTGAGCATATACAGACAACTTCGACAATGTGTATTTAAAAATGTTCTTGATATAAGTATGCAATTGTAAATTCCACACTTGATCTGAAAATATTCTCACACACAATCTGTACATAAAAATGGTTGATAAATGAGTGCCCAGAACTGAAAACAATTAAATAGAACCTACTTGTTAGATATAAAAATATCTTTAAAAAAACAGAAACGTATCATACATTTTGCACACAGGCAAGTGATCCCCCCCCCCAGTATTGCTAGTGATTTAGGTAAGGGGCAAAAATACAGATAGCATGTCTTAGCTAAATGTAAATGTTAAGTGAAGAAAAAGCCATTTCATTTTGTTCTCCTTTTAGACATTAAATTCTTATTGCTTGCAGTTTGCCACAAAAATACATCAGGCTTCCATAATGTAATCATCTATTCCACAGCATTTAACAAAAAAAAAAAAATCTTCTAAAGGATTGTTTCTCAGTCACTGCATATATTAATCTTGGAAGGTCAAATCAAAGAGCTAATTTAATATAGAAAAACTTGACACAAATTGTCTGAAAATCACTCGGACTTGCTTCCATTAACAGCTGCCACATTGGTGACATTTGAAAGTGGAACATGCCTGCATTAACGGTTCAGACTCCTGTATGTCATCGGTCAAACGAGCAAATCTTTAGCACGTGCACCAGTAGAACGGCAGCTGTCCTTTACACTGGTGGTTGTTCAGGCCAACAAGTCTATGGCTGACCTACAGGACAGAGGCAGGGGTCCTGATAAAGGCTGAGAGCAGCAGAGGAGAGCAGGACTCTCAGCCAGGCATCCCTCTGTGTTCCATGCCTGCCCCAGGGCCAGTGCTAATACAGCACATAATGAGCAAATTGCTTCTAGCTGCCGCTCCCATAGAGACGTTAATAAAGGCAATTAGAGGGAGCAGCTGGGGAGGGGGCTGGAGGTTGAGAGGATGTTGTGAATAGGGGTTACATTGGCACTGGTGGAGGAGAGAAAGGTGGCCTTCAGGGAGAACAGGTTAAGAGATCTTTTCTGGACATAGGTGGAGGTGAACATATAGCACTGGGCTCATGCTTTCATTCCCCACTTTTTACTGCTTCCTCTTTTCATTTCTTCTCCTGCCTCTCTTTCAGCACACTTGTCCATCCCCAGTGGTGGTTGTTCAGTTTGGGCCAGGCCTGACTGTGGGTGATTTATAGCTCTGCAGCAGTGTGGGGCCACTGTGGTGCTCAGCTGCTCCACATCAGCATGGGGGGACAGTGCGCTGCAGTGCAGCAAATCCACTCATTAACCTGGGCCCAATCACAACCACTGTCTGCCTGGGTCACAGCCAAAAGGAAGAGGAGAAGAGCAACAACACTCGACCCACCTGCAAATAAAACTGCTCACATTCACTCCAGAAAAGTTAGCATGTCTATCTTAATCCTTTCTACATCAAGTAAAAGAGGGAAGACTTTTGATATAAAAGTATATTTTAAATGATAAGATAAACTGAAAATGTGTGCATGCCTTATGACTGACCTAAAAACTTGTAAAATCTATCAGAGGTAAATGGATTCAACCCAAAATTGCTTTCACAATTACAGTTAAATCAAACACAGAAATTGCTTGTCATTTTTCTTTCACAAAAATAGCATCAAGCTTTGAATTGCCCTTTCATTTTTTCCATCATGGGCCTAGCTAAGCCTTTTCTGTGAATATGATTAAATACTCCAGAAGGGAAATTGAAAATGTACTTTATATAGGACTAAAATAAAAAAAGATAAATCCTGTCCAGATGTTCGTACGGTTGGTAACTAAAATAGAAGTTTATAGTCATTGCACATATCAGTGTAAAATACTCTCCAATAATAAAATAGAATAAAGATAAATATAAACAAATAGAGGTAATAAAAAAAAAAAAAAAAAAGATTGCAGTAATTTTCAAGAATAAAACTTTTTATATTGTTGAGATTTTCTGATGGACATTTATATCAGAGAAATGCATAGAATCACCACAGAAAAATTAAATAATGGAGTCTGAAGATTTGCTGTTTTGTCATTAGAACTTTGCAGTTATGTCATGCCTTGACTTTGCAAACATAGATTTATAAAAGAGGCAGTGTTCATGTCTATTATAGGCTCACTGGAGGATGATGAGCCTGATATGAGAACGGAAGGCTCCGGAAGTGCAATGGAAAGTCGAATTCTGCTTTAGTGCTGTACTCTCACACTTCTTTCTCCTCCTTTTCTCCAGAAATCTGTCCCTGTGAGTACCTTCAAAGGCAGAGACAGTGTGATGCCAGACTCTGCGTTTTGAACCAAGGGCAGGCAACAGGTTGGGGTCGATGTGACAAGACCGCTTTTCTTTTTTAAGTCCTTACACCACATATCTCTTCTTTGGTGCTCTAATATTGTGATCATCCAACATTGTCACAAACAGCCAGGTTAGTAGCAGAAGGAATTCATTCACATGAATAAACTCCTGCTTCTCATTACTGCAGGAATTTCACCCTGCAGCATCTAAGCCTTGTTGATTCTGGCGTGGAGCAAACTCAGGGATGTGTGAAGCTATCAACTGTCTATCCAGTAAAGGAAAATGGGCAGCGAAGGGATTTAGTCCCGTTTCTAGTGTAAAAAAAAAAAAAAAAAAAGTGGGATCAAACCTAAAGCCAAGCTGTTCACCCAGCCACCACCAGTTTGGGTGGGCAGGAAATAAGCTCAGATCCACAATCTTATGATCCACAGCTGTCTGCCGGTGAGAGGCCTGAAAAGCAAGAGGAATGGCAGTACATAGAAAGAAACAAAAAGGCCAGAAAATGCAAGCTTGGAAGACTTGGGGCGACAGAGCTGTGGGGAGAAGAGGTGACTGAATTTAAAGAGAAGAGGAGAAATGAGGTGAGTCATTGAAATGACAGAGATGATAAAGCATGACACACTCCCCAAAAAGTTATTGCAAGATATAGTGAGTCAGGATGCATTTGTGTATGACCTGGCAGATTTTGCAGGAAACTGACTCAAATATACAGTTTTCCAGGTGCACTTTTGAGCACAGCAGAGTGCAGATAATACATTTCTGGGACTGGCTGGGAGTAATCTAGCAATTGCAATCCCTGCTCATTTTGGCTGGTACTGAAGCTGAATCCCTGGGTCCTACGCCAGAGAGCTGCTGTGCTAACAGGTCTCTACCATCTCACATGCTAAGATTTATGAGTGAACAAAGCCAGGGCGACACCCTGTGACATATGGCGCAAGTCTTCATAAAGGGACAGGGGCTGTGGCTATAAGGGTAAACAAGATGAATATCTCTCCAATGTCAATACGATTTACACGGCCAACGCACGGCCACCTGTCTTCCAAACAAATAAGAGCTGAGATTTACGACCTCCTACTGGTTGCTCCTTCCGTCCTCCAACATGATGCCACATATGTGGAAAAGCACAAAAAAATGACGCGTAGGAAAAAAGAAAAGGAGCTGGTTACATAAGAAATATAGATTCTTAACTGTAATCCTGCATCTCTGGGGGGGAAATGAGATGAAAAAATGCCTACACACAGGCAGATAGGCACCCACAGAGGTCACAGGGTGAGAGGAATCACACTGTCCTCCATCAAATTGTGAAGTGGATTTGTTTTTATATTACAGCTCTGTGCAACAGATGAAGAAGGAGAAAAGGACGGTGAATGAGAGAATGTCTATTTCAAGGTGAGTCTGTAGACATGACACAGCAGAGACTAACATCTGCAGCGTAGCCCAATAATTCATCTTTCACATCAGCATTCAAGGCAAGTCATGAGCTGGAAACAACAAAATGAACCAAGGACTTAGAAAGAGTGAGGACAGAAAAGTAAAGCCAGAGAAAGGCATGGTAAAACACCAAACTGCTCACATAGTTTTATGGAGCAAGATATTAGCACTATGAAGAACAGGAAAAACATAAAAAAAAATCTATTGAACTTGACCTTGATCAGTCTGTTGTTTTACTTTTTGCCCACTCAAGAATAATGAGTGAGTCAGGCATATCGTGGATGACCACAGCTCAATCACATAACTGATTGTTTACTGACAATAATTGTAATAAATTAACAAAAAGAAAACAGGACAGTGTAACAGAGTTCCTCGATGTATGAAAGAACGGACTGAGATGCATTTTCTATTTAAAATCCTGCCAAACCAGTGCTGCTGCTACTTACTCCTGCTATGTGAAACCTAAGTGACAGGTTAACAAGTTTCATAACACAGTTTATAAGGCCAGAGAATATTTTTCCTTTTTCTATTGTTTCTTTTTAAGATCAAGACATTCAAGATCATTTTATTTTATAGGACTTAACAAAATGGCATCTCATTGCAAGAATTCCCGTTTCCTCCTGAATAACTGCTGAAAATGTTACTAATATAATGACAGAAATGTAATTACAGAGCACTGCTGAATAAAAAGAAAATATCTGTACAAGTCCCTGAGCTCGGTTTTTCTAAATCACCATTATAGTTTCTTACACATGCAGTGATTAAAATGTAAATGCAAAGTGAAATGAAATTACAGCTTTGTCAATCAATCTGTGGTTTAGATTAAAAGTACAATTAATTACAATTCAAACTAATCAAACAA
Organism: Telmatherina bonti; assembly: GCF_933228915.1. NCBI lineage: Eukaryota > Metazoa > Chordata > Actinopteri > Atheriniformes > Telmatherinidae > Telmatherina > Telmatherina bonti. The sequence goes on from NC_136621.1 coordinate 28,100,472, forward strand.
TAGCCTTAAATCAGACACCTGACCCATCACAATACTTTAATTTGATGTATTGGAAAAAGAACTTAGAATTTCTATATTATAAATGAAATGTTTAGAGGACTGTGAATGGTCATGGAAATGAGGAAAAATTCAGAGTAAACCATAAATTTTAACTAGTATAACTAACATGTAGAAATTACCAACAAAAATCTGACTTGTAATGGATAATGCAGTTATTAATACTGTGGATAAGTACTTACTGGAAGTTGCCACAAAGTGTAGTATGGTCTGTCTTCTCTGTAGACATCTCTGAGGCCGAAGCTGACGATGACTGGGAAGATACAGACTCATTGCTGCCCATTGATGTCTCACTATCTCCCACAGCTGACAAAGACAGATGCACACAATGGATATTCAACCAGTTATTTTATAGCATTAAATTGTATTTCAGCAGAATGCTTAATAAACCAACTGAATGATAATTGAACACATAGGTCAACAATGAAATAAAAATGTTGAAAGCTGAATAAAATTGTTTTTCCTCTTATTCTCTTTAAAAAAACAACACAAAACATCAAAGCACCAGGATGCCATTTTTCATTGATACCAAAGTCAACTGGTGCAGAGTTATTTCCCTCATTCTTAACAGATGTAGTATTTATAAATTCCACAAAACTGTGCACATAACAAGCAAAGATGATAGTGTCAACTTGTCGTTTTCAATTGCAACGGAGGACCTTCCATACTTTTTCCACCGTGAGAAGAAGGACAAAATAGCCAAGAAATGAAAAAAAATAACAAGGAGACAACCAGAATCTACATCAGTGCAATGTTTATTAGTTGGAAACAATTCATAATTCTCTCGCTTAAGTCGGATAATTTATAGTTACTTGATATATAAAACAGCAGCGATGGCTATTTTATTTGTCAGCCTACAGAAGAAAAGCTTTGTTGCAACAGTTTTCAGTTGCTGTTACTTTTCACAGAAGTCATATCAGCAGGGGACCGTGTGGTTTTTTTTTTTTTTTCAGCGGAGACATTTTCCTTGTGTTTCATAATTTATTTCAGCTGATTTGTCAAGGGGTTGGGGGTTGATGTCCCCCCTCTATTCACATGATTTCACACGATGACAAAATATTAGCATTAGTTTGGTAGCAAACACATGGAGCGCAAGTTTGTAACTTATTGGCATCAATAACAAAACAGAATTATGTATCGTTCTGCACCTGATCACCTGACAGGACACCTAACTTGTGCTAGTATTTCTACATTGTTACTCTCCGCGGCTTAGACAGTTATAATAACGTGCTTAAATGGCAAGGCGCCAGGACCACTGCTCAGTTGTTTGCATTCAATTAGATGACTACTTGATCAGAGTAATTCTCACACACTGGGGCTTTAATTGTGGAGTTGATTGGGTTTTTTTCTGGTTTTGGAGGGTAGTGCGACTCAGCAAAGTAGTGTGTACGGCAGCTAAAAGTAGATCCTACTCCTTATATCGTAATATTACAAAAACAGCCAACTATGGTGCATTAGCCTCAGTCTAGCCAACCATGCCATGAAGCGTACTGACAGTTAAAAATGTTAAAATCTGCTAAACTCGAGCTTACACGTGGAAATATATATATATATATATATATATATATATATAAAATTTATTTTGAAATGCTTCATTCAACAATATTTCTCCCTTCAACAACCTTAAATTTCCCTTACCTTCTTTTAAAAGAGAGACAAAGGTTAAATAGGATTAGGCCTTTCATCCCCTGATATTAAAATAACTCAAAGTAAAAGCTGATGCAAAGGAGACAAAGAGAGGCAATCTGGTAAGCAGATTTAGGCTCTTAGTATAGTAAAGGGGAAGGGATTTAACTGGAAGTGGATCAAAATTTGGTGGAGTTATATTTTGGGTCAGTGGGTCAGCTGATCTACTCTCCTGATGCCTCATAATGGGACCTTATTATAGTCTCCCATTTTACCTAACTTAAACGAAAATGCAAGTAAACAAGAGCACAAAAAGGCTATTGAGGGAAATCTCTCTACTCAGTGTAACAGAGAAGAGGTGATTGAGTTTAGCATTCTATGTGTAGACACTACTATGCTATCTTATATCTGTCATTTCTATGTAAATAAATAACATATTTTATATAAAATATGTGTCATTTATTTTAGATGAAAGGAACAGAAAATGCTTGACACTTATTGGAACAAAACTAAACTTAAGGTCTACCTGATGTCAGCATGAAAAAAGTATAATGAAATGGCAGCTGATGCTGATCAACTACATAATGTACACCCCAAGTCCCAAAAGGTTTGAACATACAAGCAGTATGTAAGGAAAATGCTAATAATTTTATGTACATTTTGGATGTTTTATACATTGTAGATAATAGAAACACATGGAGTTTTTGTGGAACTATTATATGATAGCAGGAACGCATTTAAAACAAAAAAGACAAGGTTTGTGCCATCCACTCTTCTTTAAGAGTCTGTAAACATCTAACATGATGAGTAGCTGAACCACAGGGAGAGCCATTGACTTTGTTGTTATTTTATTTTTGGTTTTTCAGTTCTTGTTTACACATTTTAATATTACCTTAACTTGTTTTTGGTAATCTGGGTTATACATTGGGCTTACTTTAGAAATTAAATTTGATTTTTGTATAAATAAAGCATTTTGAAAAGGACAAGGACTTTTTTTTGTCTCAAAATGTGTTTGTTCAGAACAGACCATTTGTGGTTTCTCTATAATGATTGGATGAATTAACAGAATGTATGACTCACTGTCTGGTAGAAACTGTGGTCAGTGTATATGAGAGGCAGCTCGAATGAAACATTGATTCCTTAATGTTGTAAAATTAAATTAAATCTATCTGGTTCTGGACCACAATCAAGATAAAGCACATTGCCTTGATTACAATTATATATTCATATCAAACAAAGAAAAGGAAAAGAAAAAAGAAAAGCAGAACTAACACAAAAACACACGTACACATATGTACACAGAGTACAGCTCCAAGGATACGTTCACTAAACACAGCCTGTGTGTCTTAGTACCATGAACACCCCTGATGACAAAAGCCTTACAAGGATGTCGTTGAAAACACAGTATTGTGAAAGAGCTACATAAAAGTCCTCTTAGGTAAAGTATGAAAACCACCTATTTAAACAACTTCACACTCCACAATGCACTTCCTTAGGTCTCTAGCAATACACTTGCAAAGTGTTAAGTAGAATGGATGAACATCAGTCTACAAAGAAAAGCACTGGAGCACACACATCCAGGGACTTTTTACTTTGTTGCAGATTCATTAGCTTTTCATTTGTGTGTACTATTTAAGAGCATGCATTACTTTTCCATTGCTTCCAATATCTTGTTGTTTCTCCACCTCATAAAACAACAAATGCATAACTCTTCAGTGCTCTTACAATCCCAAACAAATCCAAGTGCAAATTTATGCTTCTCTTACCATTCTGAATGTCAAGAACTTGAGGATTGTAGACTGCTAAAGGCCGGCTCTGTCGACCGACTTTCTTGGACTGCCTTGTGGGAGCAGATAACACTGGAGCAGCAGGTGGAGAAGGGCATAACTCAGGAGCATCTGTAAAGATCTGAATACACATGCGAATAAATCTATAGCAGAACACGAAATGCAGTTTGCAAAAGCTCCAAAAGTATCAGCACATCCTCAACTGACCTCATAAGTTTTGAAACTCAGTCTTTATGTTGTGGTAGATGGAGAAAGTATTTGCAGAGTGTGCTTTAAGGGGAAAGTTGTGCAGTGCATTGATTGGAGCCATAAAAACTGCCCTTTAAGAAGATTTTGTTTGTGCCTTCCTCATAAAACAAGAGCAAGTCAACACAACACAATCACACCCCATCAGGAAATCTGGGTCTAAGTTAAGGTGACATTTCTCTATAGAGAAATTGACCCACTCTCTCAAAGAGAGGAAAGTAAAATAAACAGGGTTTGGACTTGAGAAGGGCTGGCCAACTGGTGCAGCCTGTTTACACAGGGCCATGTTTACATATAAACTTTAGATGTGGAGTTGAAAGGGAATAGGGCTACAGAGGAGAGGAAGTCTCAGCAGAGCCTCAGAAAGGATCAGACGAGGAGAGGAGGGAGGTAGGGGTGGGAGAAGAGAGAGAGAAAGTGGCAGAAAAAGTGAGGCAGAGTGTGAACGAGAGAGGCAGACGCAGAAGGAGGGAGAGGGGGAAGGGGGTGGGGGTGCATGAGAGAGAAAGTTTGTAGCAGAGAAGCAGATAGAAAAAGAGAGAAATCTGATATGGCTGAGAGTTTCTGCTGCTTCGCTCTGCAGATGGAGGTGAATGTAAAACAGAGTCTACTGTTGGTATCTGGGGGTATCAACAGTCTGGAGTGGGACTCAGCTGTAAGGAAAGTTAATGCCTGTCTGTCTGTCTGTCTGTTCAGATTTTCCCCTGCTCTAACATGCTGTACTTTCCAAAATGCTCTTGCTGCATTCTAACACCACATCCTTTATCACCCAGCCGGTGTTGGATACCGCTGGGTAGTTTCAGAAAGCACCAGTATGCATGACGCTGCTACTGCTGTTGTTTTAGCATCCTGGTATACCCTGTTGGTTTTCATCTGTCTTCTATATACTTTCACAACCCATTTTTAATTTGAGAGCTTGGATGGAGATATTTTTCACAACACATAACACTTTCAATTTAATGAAGCTGGGTTAAAAAAAAAACCCAACAACAAACAAAAAATAAAAACACTAAAAGCTCCTGACCTCATCTGATTCTATGCAAAATGCAGCAATCCTTCAAATAGATTGAAAAACTAATCTCAGTTTTTTCCCTTTTGACATGGAGAATTATCCCCTTTGAGGATCGACACCGATTAATGATATTCTGTGGAGATTACATGATCTCATGAACTACAGGTTATAAAAAAAAAAAAACTATACTACCATAAATGTATCCATATATGTATCCAAGCAAAGAGGGAAGCTTCAAAATATAAAAACATTTATAATTTATCTGCAGAACAATCAAACTCCTTGCAATAAAAGGAATATGTGTGCAACCCAGATTTAAACACTTAGAGCTCCCCCTATTGGCCAAGATGAAAATATTTTGCCAATTGCTGTCTAGTCCTGAAAAACTTACCTGAACAACTGTCTGAAAGAAGTCCCATTAGTTTCAGTAAAATGAAAAGAAAAAAAAAAAAATCTCATTACATCAGCTTTTGTATTTTATCATACTTCTTATTTATGCAGAGAAATAAAAAAAAAACATACAAATACTGACTGTTTAAAATGACTGAATTACTATTTTCTTGACAAGACGCATGTTCACTGCTATAACATCTGTTCAAAGTACTAAGCATTGAGGCAAATAAGGCTAGACTTTTTCGTACACACCTACACATGCACCACCATTACAAAAAGAGTACCCACAGAAGAGAAGAGCATTGCAACTGAGACCCTGATCAAATGAAATTCAGCTGCTGTATAGGCTGCACTTCTCTCTGCCAACAGGAAAAGCCAATCTGGGAACAACATAAAAAATATCTGACAGCAATGAAGATTTCATGATAAAAAAACCCCCCAAAAAACAGCACTTCTAAACTTATTTTTACTTTGCTTGCACATAATCTTACAGTATAAGGCAATTATGAACCACTGTGGTTTTTAAACACGGATGTGCTGTGTGCAACTTAGTGATGGGATAACACCACAGATTTCCTTTGGTGATGCTTTTTTCCCCCCTTGTAAATAAAGATCTGTTGCAACAAAATGTTGCAGTAGCAGAATGAATCAGTCCCAAACAGCACAGATCAAAACAAATATTTTGAGAAAAACAATTTCATATAAGATGGTATTTTTTTCTGTTACTTTATATGTGGTGATAATTCTATTTCCATGAATGACCGTGCAATGAGCAGAGATTTCCTGTTACTTTTAGTTCAGCCCATTCAGCTCTATAGAAATGGTAAATCCAACTTTGAATGTTACCTTTTCTTGGTGTTCAATGAGGATTTCCACCACAATGTTCTGGAATTTAAGATCCATGATGGCAGCGACAGTCTCCTCCTGTGGCCTCATTAACGTGGGGCCAAACACCACACCCAAGTTGGCAACCGTCATCAGATTCTGTTTACTGTGTGCTGCCACACTAAGGGAAAAAAAAACTATTTTAGTCTATTAACACATTTAGTCTATTAAAAACATTTTTAGTCTATTTAATTCAATTTTATATTCTTAAAAGACACACAGAAGCAGAAAAGCAGGTAGAATCTATAATACCAGAACTGTAAAACACCTGTTTTATTTCACCAGTTGTTTTGATAATAAAATAAAAAAAAAATATTTATGGAGGTATTGAGCTTTGAAGGCCCACTTTCAAAACTGTTTTTATTTGATAAGATTCTCTTCTCACACATTTGTAAAACTTTATAAAAGTGAGACCAGGTTTTAATCAACCATATTTTCCACTCCTTTCGCCACACTTTTCTTTTGTAAACAATAGAGTAAAGACCTTTACCAAGCCAAGGAGTCACTCGTCTGAGAGAAATCCCAAAGGGCTCAACAGTCCTCCCAGTTACCAACCCTATGCCAACACTCTTATGCATACTGTATGTCAAGCTAATATTGCTATTTATATCCACAATCAGAATAGATGCTATATCTTATTTAGAGTCCTTGACCTTAGAAATATACTCTTAGAAACAAAGATGAAGCAAATGGTTAATAGTCTTGAAGTTATTGGAGAAAAATTAATTTTCTCTAATGGTTATCAGTAATCTAGGTTAGCTGATAATTTATTTAACATCTACCATGATGTTGTGCCATGTTTTGTTTTTGTCAATGTTCTGAAAATTGTTTGTTGAGCTAGAAGCTGTAATGCAAAAATGATCCCACCTCTTACACAAAGAATCTTTTACAAAATTCCTGGATCTAGAAGATGATTCAGATCTCCCCTCAAAATGTAATCACTTGTTCCTTTTTCTTTTTCTGACAGTTCCTGAACATCAAATCAAAGTTTGTTCATAACTTTGAGTTCTGCTGAAAGACAGACAAACCAAAGCTTCCAAAAACAAACTCAGCCTTGGTGGAGGTGATAATAAGAAATCTGACAAGAAGCCAAATCGCAGAGGAAAGTACAGGGGTGATGTACTTGTGCATTTTTGTCTCAGTAATGAGTCTAACTGTAGCATATTAAATGAAATAGTGGCAATCATTTGAGTCCTGAACCACCCTGGGGGGCAATAAATTATTGAACTAGAAAAGCAAACCTCCACCAAGCACAATATTCAAGAACCCTTTAAAAATGTCCTGGATCCAAACGGTGAGCCGGATCAGCACCAAAAAGTAATCCGTTCTTCCTTTTCACATTTCCAACAAGTGCTGAAAATTTTATGAAAATCTGTTTATAACTTTTTGAGTTATGGTGAACACAAAACAGACAAACCAATAAACGCCGATAAAAACATAACCTCCTTGGCGGAGGTAACTTAAGGTAAGAACAGGCAAGAGTACAGAACCTTGTTTTAAGTGAGTGTTTGAAAGAAATGGCCACCTTCTTTTAAAGGCTTAAGCTGGAAAAAAAACAATACTGACCTAGACATAGCCCATAGATTCCAATCAGCCGAGTTACCATTATTTAAAAGTCTACCAGGACAAAAGCCATCTGCTCCAGAAAGAAATTGGGTGATGAAACATACTGACCTCCTTTAAATAATATTACCATTAAAATCATTATTAAATTGGAGGACATTTTGGGCTTTAATGTCAAACAGACAAAGTTCAAGTCTCAAAATGCTACTGGGAACAGTGGGCTTATCAGCCTTTACGCTATGGTCTTGAAAAAGTTGGTAAAAATTTTTTTTTAAAAAGGAAAAAAAGAGGTGCATTGACTGAGCTCTGTGGTATATTACAAGTCAGTTGTGATATTAAGGAGGTAAAGTTGTTTATAGTGACAGAGAAGATTCTATTAGAGACATGGGCATCATACACTCAGTTCAGAATCCTCCATCACAACTCCAGATTTAAAATGTAACAAAGGTGGCACTTAAATCTAAAAAATTTAAATCCATATGTTTATCTGCACTCAGGAATAGGTCATTGGTCACCATAGCAATCACATTACCAAGCTTTTTTTTTTTTTTTTTTTTTATAAATCAGACTGAAAGTTAGTAAAAAATTGACCACTGTTAAAACACAGACTTTGAAAACATTGATAGCACTTAGTACACTTTGGTGGTCATTTTAAAGATGCTTGACAAGAAAGAGGGTGCAAGGGGTGATGACATGTAACAAAGGGCAACAGGTCAGGACCCAGCCTTGGCCAGCTGCATCAAGGAGGTTTAGATTCTGTAAACGGTCTGCACACTTAATCAGGCTGAGCTAATTTAGCCAGTAGATGGTTGCTTTAACTGTTGCAAAACTAACTCAAACATGTACCGAATTACCAAACTATTATGATTTATGCATTAACGATCATGTTTATTCCTTTAAAACTGAAATGACAATATGGATATTAGTACTCCACTGATGACAAGAGAGGTGGAAATCTTCACTTCTCTGGCCAAGCACTGAACCCTTACAACCTCCATTAGACCAAGCCACATCTTGCACAGTAATTTGTTACAGTAAGCCTCTAAGTTTAAGAGAGTTATTAAAAGATTTACAAACAGGGTCTCTGACATTAGAATTAGAACTGAGACATCTTCAGAAGTTCAAAATTCATCTTGGATGGTCAAGAAACAGGAGAAAATCTCTTTAATGAAAAGTTATCAGGATACATGAAGATATTTTATACTCAAAATATGATGATATGTGGCACAGCTGCTGAGACAGTTTAAATAGCTTCAAAGGATGCCTTTGAAGACAAAAACATTGGTGACAACTCACATTTATAACATCTCTGAAACCATTTCAGATAGGAGTGTGAAATTCTGGCTTTGCTTCGTTTCGCTGCAGGACATGCACACACGCCAACTTCAGAAAAATATTCAAGTCTCCAGTCTGGAGAATTTCACGCTAGATAATCCAAATTCAATTTCAATAGTTCTGTCTTTTTTACCAGAGCCGGATTCTGCAGCAGGGTTCTATGAAATAAGATCCACCAGACTTTCATTGCCTCAGGGAACAGGGATTATTTACTTATCTTCAATTTGCTCATGTTTAGTTTATAAAAAGCTTGCTGAGGTAAAATCTTGTAATGTTAGCTAACATTATTTCTTAAATCTTTCTTCCAAACCAATTACACAAATAGAATTATGCATACTTGTGGTCCATCCAGGGGTGGGTACTCAAAAGAGAAAGGTTTATTTTAATGGTCTTTTTAATTGTACCTCACCAGTGAGCAGCAGAATATCATGATGAACAACTACAGTATAGGAGTTTAAAAACTTTTAATATACAGTATGTCTAAGAAAAGTTACCAAAAAAAAAAAAAAAAATTCAACGGAAAGCTGCATTAATTTTCTTACAGAGCAGTCACTGAGTAGACAGAAAAGAGATGGAGTGACAGCAGGGAAGGGGGAGTAAAAAGAGTGGGAGTGAGGGAGATGGAGAGAAAAAGCATGTGGAGTGAGAACGAGGAGACAGACATGAAGAGCTGAAAGAGAACTGAGAGAGAGGAGGCGGAGATGGGGTGAACTATGACCACTCACTTGGCCAGATGCTTCATAAGCAGCCCGAGGACTTGTCGATTCCTCTCTGGTAGTTTGTGGACCAGGCAGTGGACGGCTTGGATGCGAGACTCGGGACTACAGCCCTCTGTTCAAACACAGAATCAGCCATGCACTCATTTCAAACTGCAAGGATTTCTCTGAGCTCCGAAACTGGCAAAAAGCCAACCCTGCTCAGATCACATAATGCACTTCGAAAAATTTAAGCAGATGATGTAACACTGCATACACAGTAAAAAGTCCAATTCTGAGATAAATACACACCAAATTAGAGGAAGTAGGGAACTTCTTAACTTGGAAAGCTCTAGAAAACGTATTGCAGGCAAGCTAGCAAAAGTCTCTGGATCTTCCAGGACACAAAAAAGGAGTCCAGGTGAAAGAGATTAAGTGTAGCAGGAGGATACATTACTGTTCAAATAAATGAAATAAGAGGTGTGATGGTGATACATGGGCTGAAGCATCTCTGAATTTGGCAGCATAGACCACTATGCTGGCAGGGGAGATAGCTTTACGTTACTGTCTGTATCGTGTAAAAGGGTTGTGTTAAAACCTCCAAGATCCTCCTTTAAACATTTCCTCACACACTGGCATCTGACCGCCCACACAGCAACACACACATACACAGACACACAAAATATCATTACTATGGGAACGACAAGGATTTAAACATGGAAAAAGCTTCTTATGGATGTTGTCATCCATCAAAAAATATTCATTGCTAATCCATTTTTTCCCCTTCGTTATGAGAGCATTGCGAGCGCCTGATAAAAATGTCAACCTGATCCAATTATAGCACTTGTTGTAATAAGATTTAAGTTTAGCATGCTTTGAAAACATTTCACACAGACATTATGTTGTGTGGGTGAAAAAAAAGTGTGTTTTTGTTGTTGAAGTGGACAATTTTGATTCCAAATCTATAATGGCATATTTAGCTATATATTTAGTAGAATGTTATATGGGTAAACTAAATATTGAAATTACGCAAATTAGTATGTCAAAATGAACATAAGTCCACACAAGGATTTTGAATGTCAGCTGTCCGCTAAACCATTACAAAACTTACAAATTTCTGACTGTTTGAACTACACAGTCAGCTTCAAGACTAACAGTCGAAATCAATACTAGTATATTGATAACCTAAGGAGTACAAAGGCATTAAGTAGCTAGTTAACATTCAAGACACATAACAATAGACAAGCGCAGCCAGACTGCACTTTGCATTAAAAAGATTACTGCACTGACTTTCCCCCCAAAAGACGAACTAAATGTTTTTTTAAAGATCAAGTGTGTTTTTAAGTTTTAATTATTTTTTTACTTCACTAATTTGAATTCCAATAACTTTCACTTTTGACTTCAGCCAGCACCAAGATAAACAGCTGCATGCTTGTAGTCTAATGTCAGTCAGTACATAGGGAGGCAAAACTTACTTGCAGGGCTGATGAACTCTTTATAAAGTCCATAGGTCATCAATGGCTCAGGGAGGCTCCTTCACGGAGACATTAAGGGGGAAGAGAAGGGGAGGTGATGGGGAGGACAGAGGTGGAGAAGGAGAGTCAAAGTGAACAAGAGGGACAGAAATAGCTGGCACACTGTTTTATAGTGCCTGCACATAGCAATGATTAATGTGACCAAGCCAGGGAATGGAATTAGAAGGTGCACACATTGAGATAACCAAGTTCATCTGAAGGTACTTTCACACTGCAGCTGGATCATGGCCAAAAGTATTTAGCCATAAAGGAAAATGTAATGTCTGACCCCCGCTTTATTTCTGCAGATCAAAAACAAAAGACAATATGGATACTCTTATACTCTCATACAGTAGCCTAAACAACATTAAGTCCCTCCAAATGCTCCATGTTAGTACTTGTAATTCAAACTTATTAACCTGCATGATATGTTACAGAAAAAAAACCCCTCAATTTTGTGTCCAAGTTATATTTCAGTTTATAGCGATTTCATTAATTATCTTCAGTTAAAATTTTTGTCTGATATTAACATGAATCTTTTTGCCTAATGAAAGACCTCAATAGAATCTATATAGTTCAGTGAGTGTACTCATTACATCCAGTGGTATTTTCTTTTGGAGACAATATCATTTCTTTTCTGCTAAAAGTTGGTTTGCTTGAGTTCTTTTTAGGTAACACAAGTTTAAAAAAAAAAAAAAAAAAAAAAAAAAAAAAAATTTAAAAAATGCATTAAAAAAAAAAAAACCTTTTAGTATTCAGTTAGAAGAAAATAAAGTACATAACACAAAGATGTCAGCAAGCTCCCAACCAGGTCAGACAAAAAAAGTCTTTAACAATATAACTTTAACAAATCATTAATCATAATTTATGCAAATTTATCTAAACAACTGCACACTGAAAACAAATATATTCAAGTTAAAATTAAAGGATTAAACATGTAAACACTAAGCATTTATTTCCAATTTTGTATGGAAAAATATTCACCATTAACGGACCGTAAATACATAAGTTACAAGTAAATATTTTTAATGTCTTTAATGGAAAAAAAGAATCAGTCATTAATACAATGAAGAAAGCATAAGCCAATACGTGTTGATGTATTTCAATGATTGTTGCCCATTTCTGACCACTTTGAGTGCCTCGACCTGGAGCTTTATTTCCAATCACTTTGGATTTGTATACTCTCCTTATACTTAAGATATTTTATTTAAACTGGTTTCTGCTGAGCACACATTTTAAAATCATATGCCTCTAAACCAGTGTTTCTCAGTTGTGGTCCTCAAGTACCACTGCCCTAAGACATGTTTTTACTCCAATATACCTGATTCACAATAATGAACCTCCTCACCAAGTTCTTTGCATGACCGCAAATGAGACACTCATTTAATTCAGTTGTGTTAAAGTAGGGTTGCCCCTAAAAACATGCACGGCAGCGATACTGTAAAACCCGGACTGAGAAACACTGTTCTAAAACAAAGACATGTTACTTTTCTCATACTGACCAAGTTAAATCAAAAGAGGGGGCGGGGCTAAACATTCTGCTGTCATCAATGACAGATGAGACACTGATGCCAGCTGTTACAGCTTTGGTAACCAAGCAACAGTAAGCACTTGAGAATGTTTTGAAAATAAGGAAAGGTAAAATTTCAGACTGGAAAAAAACAGCAACCAATGAACAGGAATCATAAATCTTAAGAGTTTTCACCTATTTTTAATCTAAATAATGCACTTTTACATGCAAATTTAACAGATGTTACTATTAATCAAGTACTACTATAAACAATCACTCAACAGCAAATGAAAATGTCACTAACAAGATTAACAGTTTTTACTTTTCTTTGTAGAGCAACTAGCTTAAATGTGTGTGTCATTCAATAGACCCTTACCTCAGATAAAGCTTCAGAGCACTTGTTATAGTCTTGACGTCCCAGTCTTCGCTGGCTGACAAATCCACTTCACTGTTCTTCTCATCTAAATGAATCATGCACCAAATAATACAAAGCAGAAGTTTACTGGCTTATAAATAAATATAAAGAAGCACTCTATTAGTCTTATGCATAGTCTGCAAATATATGGTAAACAGTTCAAGATTGTAATATAAATATGTAACTTGTAATTAGGCATATGAGGATAAAAGGATTGCCATTAGCCTTTGGGACAGAGCGTAGTCTCTGTGGATGTGAAGAGAACTTGCAGCTCCTGTGAAGACCTGCTGGTTCTATACTCATTAGAAGTTTAACTAATCCCTTATTACTTTACTGAATCCACTGGGACTGCATGAGTGAGTTTTGTGGAAAATTCAGAGGTGCTTTAGTAACACCTTAAGTAACCTCTGATGAATTACAGAGGATGTGAAACTGCAAAGTGTCAGTGATGAGCCACGAAGGGCCAGAGACACAATGCTGACGTTAACCCCATGGGTGCTAGGTGGTTGTTATTAGTAAAGCGTGTTTCTTATCGAGCTTAAGCATAGAGACAGTGAGTTTCTCTACTGGAGAGATGGAAAAACGACCTACCAAGTGTTCACTAGGAAAAGCTAATCCAGAAAACAGGTGTATCTGTCTGTGCAAGACTAAATGTGTGGCAATGAGTTATGCATATACTTCTCTTGCAATAACATACCTCATTTCGCTAGGTTAGTAAAAAGACGGAGTAGTAATTATAAAACTGCAAGCCATAAAACAGAAACAACCACACAGTCCAGTACATGCAAAGACGATTTTCATCGATCAAATATCACTTAAAACGATAAGTGTGTTGAATTTCAAACTGTTTTTTTTGTTTTTTTTTTTACCCTAAAACACTTTAAAAGCAGGGAACACATCGAATGATCCTGGTTAAAACAGAGATGCACTAGTATGTGTTAAACTTCAGCCAAACAAACAACAGTAATGTTAAAATTTACAATTAAAGTAACTCATAAGATGACATATGGAGATAGGAACTCTTCAGAATGAAAAGGTTACGCTATATAAAAGGATACCAAGGTGAAAAGTGAGGAGTTTAAGAGTATTTTGGTATGGCCCAGCAGTAATTTCAGACATTTTGGGGTTTTTTTCCCCCTTAACTTTAGACAACACTGCTATCCGCTCTTACCTTCACACTTTCTGTGTGTTCAAGTTACAATAAACTTGATCATTTACTGATGTTTTGACTTCTCATGAAACCAGCATACTTCCTTCACAACTGCTTGTTACCAGGGTAACAAATACACCAAACTGCAAACAACTCTCAGATGTTGAAGTTTTAGTCATATGAAAAAGAGACAAGCCAACACTTAAACTGCTTCCACACTGTGACCAGTCAGATATTAGTTCAACTTCTCTTTCAAGCTTCATCTTTAGATTACTGCTAAAATTTCAGGGGAGTTTCAAAGTGCAACAACATCAAAGTCCTATTATATTACTGGTTGCAGTTATAACATTTCAAAGGATGTTTTTATGCTGGGTCATTAATAACCAGCCAATGATGTGATGAATGTTAACAAAATTTTATTGCTTTTTTGGCTCAAAAAGACAAATTATTGCATTATTACATTTAAAACCTGCCAAAATTATTTCACTATTACCAAGTATTACTTGACTGTTGTTACATAACTGATTGCTACTTGCGTTAAAAAAAAAAAAAAAAAAAAAAAAAAAATCACATGCTGCCCAGACATGTCTTTCTTTATTGTATACCAAGCATTGCATTTATATATGCGGACTTTGACCCTCGAGCAAAAAAACGTCAGTGTCCAGGTATGGTTAACCAGGTGACATGACATAGCAGATGACTTTAGCCAACAATATAAGCCTTCTAGAAATTTTGTGTGAAATGTTAGAGTGGGAAATAGTTTAATTCAATTTAGTATTTAGTATTACATCACAAACCATGAAACACTTTACAGCAATATCTCAAGGTATTGTTATCAACTGATATGATTTAGCTTCATCACATAACTGCTTTCTGTTCAGATCTCTAATGAGCCACCATGTATGGACATATTACTGAGTGTTTATTACATTTATGACCTGAAATCGTGGCGACAATGTGTCAAATTTGTCTGTTCTTGTTCAGCAGCTTCTTTAATCACATCCAGACATTCATCACAGTTTTCTGCCCAGTCTGTCTGGAACTCAGACACAAACAGAGCTAACTTTTTACTTATCCCTCCCATGATAACATTGCCTGTCATTCACGGTTTTAAAAAATGCAGTTTTCCTTCTTTGTTCTGTAATGATGTCTGTTTTAGCTGACTGGACCATGGCCATGTTAGTGGGTGAGAAGTAAAAAGGAGGAGGAGTGGGAAGATCTAAATTCTTTCTTCAGAGTTTAAAGCTTTTTTACCCACTCACTTTGAACTGGTGTATGCTTGAAATGTTTGTGAATGTATTGTAGACGTGAAACTATTATTGTTGACTATTATATATGAGAAAAATTCTCACAACAACCGTCACTTGAATTTGGGTGGTTTAATTAAGTTATCCTACTTATTCAACACATGAAATCATTTGAAGCATTTCAGTTGTATCGTCCTATCAGCACCAATGACACACAGAATGTCAAAACTAGTGATAAAAAACTTTTCATGCCATATGAGGCTTGAAATAAACTTCAGGAAAGTTTTTTGGCAGAGTGTACAGAATGAGTCGGCAGGTTGTGAGGCTGGAAGGTTTGAGGGAGGAAGCTGAGGCAAGCTGGTGGCTGCCTGAGCTAGTTGTCATTCTGAACACAGCTGAAAGTGAGCTTGTGTCTGCTGCAGACAGCAGGAAACCAAAGAATAGACATAGAACTACAGAAAGGACAAAGGACAAGCCCTATGTAGAGGAGTTGAGTGAAAAAGAATCAAGACAAGTGAAAGGCATTAAAGAAATGGAGAGCGGCAACTGAAAAGGATAAGCCTGCCACGAGTCTTAGCAGTGTGTCAATACAGAAAACCCAAAGAAATGCAACAATATGAATAGGATCTGCCCTGTTGTGTGATGTGAGGCAGATTTAGAATTTACAATAACACTTGTTGCATCCAAAATATTTCATACAGATATGCCTAACCGTTGAATCATCCAGTGAGTTCATACAGACAAGGCAGTGTCACACAAAGTATTGGCTTAACTTATTGGGAAAATAGGTCCTATTAAAACTATTCAGTGAAAGAAGAAGTGACTAACTCACCAATCATTAATGAAAGGAACTTCTGGACCTTGGAAGTTACCCCTCCAACTCTGTACAAGCCTTGGTCGTTAATACCTAATAAGAAATAATTATATCAACTTAATGACACGTTTATGGCAAAATACCAAATATCGTTCTATAGATTTTACATTTTTAATAAATGAGTGTAAGGTACTTTCAGACAAGTTCTGTGTTAGATATAACAATTTGCATTAACAAAGGAGACAAAGAAAAGGAGGCCAAAAACAATTCTTTCCATGACAAGAAGGTCAGGAAACCTTGTAGACACTGAAGCAAATAATTCTACAATTAGTGTTACACAATAAGCAGCACTTGTAGTTCCCATGTATGGTGCCTGCTCCGACTCAGCAGCCTTTTATTTCCATACTGGACAAAGTATGCCCCCTTGTGAACAAATTTAGACACTGCAGATGCTTTCATAATATTGTACACAATGTCAACTTTTTATTTATCTAAAATAAAATAAAACTCTCCAGATCTTTCAGGACTTTTATATCTGCCAGTGATAAATATTATAATGTGATATTATCATCAAAAGCTCACCTCTTGTCTCTATTGCATTGATGGAATTCTTCACAAAACTCAAGCCTACATCATCCAACTGGGCATCAACTACAAATGGGAAAAAAATGTCAATTTAGATCTAGTTAACACATAGTCTATTATAATGCTTGATATTTGGTACAGACAACAGATTTGATGTAGTTAGAAACTCACTTCCTCTTTCTTTAGAAAGTGTCCTCCCAAGATAGCTACCAATCTGATGGAGGGATAAAAAGCACATTACATTTTTATAGTTATGAGATAGATCAGACCTCTATAATGTATAGTAAAGCGTAATAAGCTAAGACAGGAGTTAAGCAAACCACAGTAAAGTCAAACGAGATAAGTGTGTGGTAGAAGATGGAATTGTAAAGCCTGACTCACAGGTTCCTTCCCACCCATGGCATGCATCCAAAACTTGTGGTCATCTTCTGACAGGGCCTGAACTGTAAGTACTGTTCCTGGTCTGGAAAGAGAGAGTGGTGCCATATTAGCATTAGAGGCAAAATACAGTATACAGTATTTAGAATTTTATTAAAAAAAAAAAAAAAAAAATTATTATATATTATACACACACCTCTCTCTCTCTCTCTCTCTCTCTCTCTCTCTCTCTCTCTCTCTCTCTCTCTCTCTCTCTCTCTCTCTCTCTCTCTCTCTCTATATATATATATATATATATATATATATATAAAATTTATTAACATTAAAAAATTAAAAACAAGCAACACTCTGCCAAGGGCTCATGTACTTCGGATGCATGAGTGGATGTGTATGCTCAAATTTTCATTTCAAACTGGGGGTATTGCTGTTCTATAAATACTACAGAAGAGAGGCACAGCATGATTACGATGTGTGTCAAAATGGGGTATCTATTACAACAGGGCTCCACTGCCCTAGCTTCTCCAATCCAAAACACAGAGCCACAAGCAGCAAGTGTAAAGGCCTTTACACACTGGGACCCATAAAAAATTAACAACATGAAATTGCCTATATTTCAGAGGTGTTTTTGTCTATGCGTACCCAATGCCATGCCAAATTGCAAATAAATTATAAAGATTCTAAAACAAACCCGCAAGGTGGCAAAAACAAACATGGATTCCACATTAATCAAATGACCAGATATTGTGCTGATGCTGGCAAAAGAAAAGAAAAAAAAAAAAAAAAAGAGTGCACTAGGGAGTTTATTTGTATAGTTAAGCAGCTAAAGCTGTACCACTGCCACTTCAGAACGCTCAAAACAAACGGAAAGACGAGAAAAATAACTGGTTTTGTTGGAGCTGACTGCTCATGTAAGCTCGGTGTTTAGTTCACCTGATAAAGCAGCTGCTCCTTACACGAAGGTTCAATTCCATAAACTCCCTGACCCACCTTCTCATCTACTGCTGAACAATAAAGGATACTAGAGCCCACATGTTAAAAATATAACGATGTAAAAACCACTCATGTATGGAACACACACATAGTATACAAATAACATGTTTCACAGTTTTCATTTGAACGTAATATGATATAATAATATCATTAGATATAATATATGAAAGTATAAATACAGTGAAATTGAACAGAATTTAATAGGAAAAGCCTGTTTTAGTTGTGAGGACGTCATTTTGGTCTGCCATTCAGTTAGTTAGAAAAATGTTAGCCCACAGGCCAAATCTAGTTCCAAACCTGATGCAAGTCATGCCTCAGAGGATTTTCTTTCAATGACAAAGTGTTTTGATGCAAGTATAGTGAAGTAGAACAACACTCCTTTAGTAAGCACATGCAGCACAATGAAAGTGCTTGACAGGCCTGTGTTGATGAAAGAGCTGCTGTACCCTCTGACAATCTCTATTCCTAGCTAATCAATCAATGCATTATAATTATTAGGGCTGTGATGATATGCTTTTGTCCCGATTCGATTCGATTCCGATTTTTATGGGTGCCGATTCAATTTAAATTGTGATTCTCAAAATTCTTCAATATTGATGATTTTTGTAGATTAAAAACAAAAATTTTTTTTTTATTTATTTTTTTTTTATAAAACTTCTTTTTCCTAGTAATTTTTCTTGATTTCAGTTAGGAAAAAACAACAACACAGTAGCCAGATCATCATTCTGTTGCTATAATGCCCAAGAAGACAAGTTAAAAGATCAATAAAACCAATGAAAATGACAAAAAGTTTATAGTGGATTAATTTTATTTATTTGGGGGGAAAAAATTGATTTTTCAACAAAAAAAAAATCGATTTTAAAATTATGAGGAAAAAAAATCCCGATTTCCAATTTTTCGATTCGATTTTCCCACCCCTAATAATATATTTTGTTTTAAAGGTGCAGTGTAACATTTGCTCCAGATGGTCCCACATGGGATGTGCTTCTGTGACACATCCAAAAGAACATTTTAAATGTGGAAAATACAACTGTTAACAACCAGTCTGTAGCAAATTTTATTTTATCTTTGTTGTTAATGAATTAGTTATTATGTCTATTTAAGGTAGCCCACCTACCAAAACACCATACTTGTTTATTGACTGTATTTTATCTGATTAACCCACTGGTCAAAATAGCATTAATTGGTATGCTGTTTTGACAGAGTAGCTTGAACTGACTAATAAGCCTATAAATGTGAACTTCTGATATGCTATATACTGAAATGAGAGAACGACAGCTCTGGTGATGCTTTCAACTTGCCTTCTCTGCACAATTGTGTTTCTGTCCGTTGCAAATTTTAAGAAAAATTTACAGAGTTTGCAAAGTCGCTGGACAGAGTTAAAATCATTGATGTGGCTTGACATCGATTTTATGAAATATATTTCAATGAATTATTCAGAGAAAATATTCCGATTAGTTGTGTAAAGGCCTTAATGTCTAACTCTTCAGCAGTACTGACTGAAAAAAACACTGTGGTTGGATGATGAGCTCTGTGACAGTATTTTTTTTCAGTTCCTGCAACAGTTGTCAGAGAAAAATGTTAAATGTTATGTTTTTTTGTGACATAATGATAAGTTTGATTTTATCATGATACTTTTGCCAAACAAAGTAATAACATACCGATCCGTTATGTCCAGGTCTAAGCAGAATCTCCGGTCCAACATGTCTGTTGTTTTACGAAGACAGGATTTCAGCGTGACCGACTCCGTCTCACCCTGAAAACAATGATCACTCTTCACAGTCAAAATGTTTTTGCGACAAAAAAGAATATCATAAAGATACTTGGGATCAATTAAATGTGTGTCAAAAATGGGCCACAGTGTCCTGTGATCACTCACAATCTTTCCTCCTGATCTGTGGTCAAAAGTCACCATGTGCAGAATCTTCTGTTCTTTCACAAACGTACAGTAACGCTTGACCCAACTCGAACCGAAGGGAGGTGGTCCTAGTAAAGACAAACATCACATGTCTCACAAAAAATAAATTAACAATCAGTCTAGCTTTGCCTGGATGTTAAAAGTTGCACCAGTAATGCTGCTATCTTTCCACAGTGAATTTTGAAGAATAAAGAAGAGCCTAGCTTTGGACAAGAAAAGGATGGTTGGCTTCTATCAGTTACAACTGTTTTATATATTATTTATGTTTTATTAATGCATATTAAATGTTTGCAATGGCCAAAGAGGAACTAATACAAGTAAAACTCCCCTGAAAGCAAAAAAAAAAAAAAAAATTCTTCATGTTTTGAACATATGTTTACCAAGAACTGTCACTTGAATATTTGTCGACACACCAAGTAAAACACATTCAAACAATATCACGGCCTTACGTTTTTCCTGTATATAGAGGTAGCCTTCACAACTAATAGGGCTGGTCTGTCTGTATTCTTGTGGTGTCTCTCTGATTCTCTTCATCAGCTCGTGCACTTCTGATCGGGTTCCCTCAAATCGGTTCCTAGTCTGGGAGGGAGATGAAGCACATTAACACTCCGGGAAGTGACTTCCTGATGCCAAGTAGGATAAATATTTCAAACAAAAGCTCACAAATCATGATTTGGCTGGAAGCTCACAAATCATGATTTGTGAGCTTCCAGCCAAATCTACCTCTGCAAATATAAAAATAAAAACTATAACTGGCAATAAACTGGAGTCATGAAGAAACACATCGAATATTGTTAACAAAGCAAAAACACATTGCTAACAATATGCTAGACCGAGCACAGAGAGTAAGACAGTAGATTTCACTGATTTGGAATGTTTAGTTACTTTTCCTTCATATCTTTGTAAAAACAAATACATTAGTTAAGAAAAATATTTCTTACATTCTGAATATTAATCTGTAGTTCTCTTTTATAATGATCAAAGTCCTTGGCAAGCTCAAAGCCCTGGTGATAAAAGGTGAAGACAGTCTGAAAAAAGGCCAGCATCTACAAAAAGATTAGAAATGAACATGTAAGGAATCGTCAAGGAAAAGTGAAACTCAAAACACAACTGAACCACTGAAGCATTTTAATGCCGGGCTAAAACGTTTGTCTATTTGAAATATTATATATTGCTTCTTTGTTTTTTTTTTGTTTTTTTTTTTTAACAAAAAAGACATTTCTTGTTAAAAATACACTTTATACAATGAGAACAGGAGGGGTTATTATCTGTATCAACAACTCATTACTCTGGTCTAATTAAAAGTGTTCTTTTCACACATGATCTATTTAGCCCACAGTCTTACGTGCTTCCCTGCTTTAATCCTGAGACAATAGGTCATTTTTTTCTATGAAGTATATTTCCTCTACAATGTCCTTTTGCTGATCGTAGCTTGTAGGATCCCGTTTCAACCAGTTTTTTTTAAATCAAGTAACAACACTTTGAAGAGTCAGAGAGTTTTATAGATGGCCAAAAAATAATGAGAAATTGGAATTCATGCTCCTACATTGTCTCTAGCATTGCTGCTGTACTTCAAACTACTTGCTTTTGATGAGATAAACAAATCAGATTATTCCATCTAATTGTTTTTGCCTTTGTTTTCAGAAAGGACACACTCATGTCTGTCAGAAAACACTTCTATTTTTAAGATCTTCATCATGGCAGGAAAATTTTTCACTAAAGCATTACTCAACTTAAAAAACAAAAAACAACAGACAGAAACCTTCAAATCTCTGATATTGAGTTTGTCTGAGACTCATTGGGTGCAGCAGACATACTCAGTAATTTTCTCAGTTTCAATCTAGTTTCTCCAATTTATCTCCTGCTGTTTTTAAGAAAAAACTGAGCAAGCAGCAACAGATGGAAACATTCATTTTTGCATGCAGTTAGAAGATCTACTGAAACAGCAACTTAGTTTAGCTTCTAAAGTCATGATATATGGGTACATCATTATTGTCTAAAGGTGCTCTTTAAATATATATCCTTCTTGTATATCCTTTAAGCCATATGAGCGCCACTCCGATTTGTGACTCACCGGTTCCACACACTCAAACTTCTTTCTCTCTTGAATATCCTGTAACTGGCACACATATTGAAGTGACACCTCCTGAAAGTGCTGTCTCATGGCTTCAACCTGAATGTCTGCCTGGATAGGTGAAGAACACACACTGTAATAATCACAGCCACACACAGACATGTGGAAACAATGAAGAAATACTTTGCACATTGTGCAGCTGGGTCTTTTTCCTTGGTGTAGCTTTAAGCCATTTGAAGTTAGTTTGGCCAAAGTAAGCAAAAATAACACCAAAAGTGCCAAGCTTGGCTTTGAAGGCTGTGTGATCTGCCTAGTTTACAGTACTTTCTATTCTTGTTTAACTCTTCATTTAGATAAAGAAAAGCCAGTCACAACAATGATCCCATCTAGGACCTCAGCAGGAAGTACAGGAAGAAAAAAAGGAAGTGCAAATGAAGGGTCTATGTTCAAGGACAACAGAAGATGTTATTGTCATTCTTACAAAAATCACACATATTGCCAGATGGACAGGCTAGTAGCGACCTGTTATTTTAACCAATCATGTGTTTGGATTGTGATGAGGGAGGAGGAGCTCCCCCCGCAGAAAAGATGTAGATTTTCTTCCTGTGGAGGTTTGTATTTCAGAATGATTTGCTTGAGCAAAATCAAAGTATGTCCCCACAAAATCTAAATAAGACAATACTTTAAAAGAGTAAAAGACATACTCAACAATGTGGAACTGGCAGCTGACACAGTCAGGATTCTGTGGATGCAACCATTTCAAAGAAATGCTTGTACAGTATGCTTTTACGACAGAAACACTTTCTAAATGTCTAATTAAGAGCAAGTGCTGCTAAACATGCAGGTTCAATTTCATTTTAGGAAAATAATAAAAAATAAAAATGATACAGGGGGTCCATAATATATTTACTTTTCGGTTAATTAAGATAACATTGAACTGAGTGACAATACAGCCCATGTGGCTTTTAAGTCTATTTATTCCAGTATGATCAAAATTAGTGTTACCACCTCCTCTTTCATCATGCGGGTCTGAGAGTACAGGAAAGCCTGTAGAATAATGTTCACATATTCAAGTTTCCTGTGTGGTGGGTATAAACAGTGCATTTGTGAGCATTACATGGCGTCAACATAAAAAAAAAAAAAAAAAAAAAAAAAAGTGAAGGGGACAAAAGAATAGCTTGCTGGGAAGCAGCTGAATTCTCCACAATTTTAAATCATCATCTTGGAGTAGCAGTAGCCACAACTGCTCCTTGAACTCCAGAAAGCAATGGTTGACTTGGTAATGTGCAAAAGATCACAGATTTCCTTTTCAAGCATGTGAGGAGAGCTACTGCTGCAAGGCATGTTAGTGGAAACACAACCAGGCTGTGCATGAAGACGAGTCCTCATAGCGCCGAAGACAAAAAAAAAACCAAACAAAAAACTGAACACAAATGTGTGCTTAAGTATCGCTTTTTGCCTTAATACATATGTATTCTGCTTGCCACACAACTATCTTACAATTCGGACAGGGATAAATACCTCCTGTAGCTGTGGCTCTTTCTTCTTTGCTGACAGATTCAGAAGTTTCTCCAGAGAGCTGTAGTACTTCTCTGTCTCTTTTTCATACCTTTTTCTTTCCGCCTTAACAGACAAGAAAAAAAAAGTTGTAAAGTTGGGAAAATATAAACTAATTCATTCTTAGGAATAAACAATAATCATCAAAAAATAATAAACTGGAAATGTATGAATATTCATAAACAAGCATCAAAATGTAAATAAGCCATAATAAAGAGCAGCAATACAAACAGAGAAAAGACAATAAACACTCATACGTTACCCTCACTGTACCGAGCTGCTCTTTCCTGAACTTCTCCAGAGGTTTCATTAATGTTTCTGTAATATTTCTCATCTATAGAGAGAATACAGATATCATCATCATCATCATCATCCGTCAGCAACTACTTTGGGGATTCATTTATGAGATTTTAGAAAGTCTATAATAATTTTTTCAAAAATACACTTTGATTTATGCATTTGCATTGATCTCTTTGCAATTACCAAAACAAAAAAAAAAAAGTATATTTAACTGAGGATTTTAGGGACAACCCTGAAAACTATGGTACAGCATCACTGTAACTTTCTTCTGGATTTTCTGCTGTGCCGCAAGCAGAACAAGCCTGTGCTTGAATGCCCTTTGGCTCACTTTGCAGCTGTGATGTCATCACACTGTGCTGACAAGTGCTTATCATTGTGGTCTAAGACTGGCACAACAACTACCTCGGTCTGTGACTGAGGATGGTTCACACCCTGTCCTCAGACATTACACACAACTGTTACAAGAAGGTAGCCTTTTATGCAGTCCTCGCACTCTGGAAACTGCACATCCTCATTTCAAATAAACACTGGCTTTTGATTTTGCTATTCATATCAAACATATGACACACATCTTATTTCACTTATTAGCAAAGCTATTTTTTGCTGCAAATACATTAGCAGCTTTTAAAACTGCAGTCTGTGGAGTAGACGAGTTTTACGATAAGGGAGTTGCACTGTTGTGGATTTGCTGCCAGTTGAAGATAATGACAGCAATCTTGGTATGTAAAGCTTGGGCCATATTGTCATTATGCAGTTCTATCCCAACTGCAGCCACTCCCAGACAAGTGATGTGACCCTTACACGTGTGCAGGAGAAGTAGCTGTTCAATCACAGTCAATACAAAGACTGTCACGGGGGGCTTATTGGCTCTACCTACTGGATTCTGTGGATGCATAGTGCACTGGAGATAAAAATACTGTGTGTGTGGATTTGTAGAGGCTGAGTCACAGAAGAGAGTACAAAATACAGGCAGCAACAGGTGGAAACTTTTGGAAATACACAGAGAGGCTTTCATATAACTAATATGTATATATGAGCATACTGAGAAATCTTGACATAATTTGTAGTTTTTCAAACCCATTATTCTCTGTTCTTCACATTAAATATGTAATGTATCTATGTCTGTACAGACAGTATAGATATTTGACTCCTGAAGCTCAGGCAAGCTTGTGCCTGTGTACCTAAATCTTGTTCCAACATGCACGTTCATGTGTGTCATGCGAGAGACTGCTAACAGGATACACACATTAATACTCATCATACAGTAATAATTTAGAACTATTTAAAACACTACTCATTTATTCATTCATTTTCTAAACCACTTAATCCAATGCAGGGTCGCGGGGAAGCTGGAGCCTATCCCAGCTGTCTTTGGGCGAAGGCAGGGTACACCCTGGACAGCTTGCGAGTCCATCGCAGGGCAAAACACTATTCATTTCAATTGAAACTATAAAAGAGTAGTTTAGATAAATTTCCACATTCCCACCGTGGAAGAATATTATTCAAAATAATAATCCACATTTCATGTTTAGTTTATAAATTACACCTATGGTAAGTAACCAATTGGAAGAAGGGACAATAGAAACCTCTTTAGCCTTCAGGATGGAGGCATTGCTGATTTTGATTATATTTAACTAGAAATAGTTAATACAGATTCCAACATGGTGTCTCTTAACTCGAACTGAGTTAAGATGCTGCATGATGCAGAAGGTAGGCAACAATATAAAAATACTCCTGCTAACAGCTGAATATGAGAAAACATAACCTGGTTTCTATTCATGTTTTTGTCATGATCCAGATTAATTACCAGATTTAATCATTTAACCTGTTTCAAGGCAGCTAAGATTTAGAGAAAAACCTGTTTTCAGGTATGCAAAGTCAAGTTCTGGTTTTGCTATCACATTCTTGGTCTTGTAAACTTCATCATCACAGCAACACACAAACACTCCCCCATGGGGCTTACGAAACAATCGTACATACTAATGTACATGCAACTCGACTGATATAGACACATAGATTTCCCTGGTTTCCAAACAGATTTTCACCATTTGTCCTTACCATCAGTTCCCTTTGCTCTTCTAGGTTTCTAAGGAAAGCGGAGAATTCTTGCAAAGAGTCATCTGAAGAAGCAAAAATAAATTAAATAAATGAACACTTGATCTACATGTGGAAATTCTCCTTCCATGTTTTGGCCCCGCTCCCACATGCAGCTTAAAAGACACAGTACTGTTGCTACAGTTAACAGGCACAAATAAGCAACTCTTCTTAATTTGCTGGGAAAGAACTTTAAACAAGAACAAGAAAGCAGAGATGAGTTTTAGTGATTCGGCTTATGAAGAGGAAACCCTCACTTACCAATGCATTTCTCATCATCTGTCTTTGCATCTCCGATGTACTCAAACTGAAACTCTCCCAGACACTGAGCGAACTTTCTCTGTGCCATCCCAAGCTCTAGAAGAACATTTAAAATAGAAAATCATTATTGCAAATACTGCCAATTGTATAAAAATATTATGACAAATGCAAAATCTACCAGATGTAATGGGTGGAAAACATTAACTACACACACTCATACACAAGAACTTATCATTTTAATGATAAAGAGACTCTACGGTTGTAAATTATTTAAATATATGAAAAGCTGGCATGAAATGCTGGTATGATGCACAACAGTTAGCCAAGATGTAAACATCCTGCCCGTCTACAGTTGGGTACATCCTGTTGAGCGTCAAACCTAAGTGCACCACAGTCTCACCACAGTATAACAGGTGCAAAGTACAATCTACTACCTCTGTGCAAATCGAACATCACACAGGGGAGAGGTTTAAAGTTTTATTTAAAAAAGTATGTTGTTTGCACACAATAAATGAACATGTAAATTCTAGACATAAAAACAAACAGAGGATATAAGTGAGGATGTGATGTTATTTTCTGTTAATGTATTTTGTTGTTTTTTTGGTTTTTTTTTTTTTTTTTTTTAACAAAATGGAACTTTATCAGAAACAAGCAAAAAAAAACAAAAAACTGTTCAGAGCTTTTGTGTAATTATTGATTAAAACATAGAATGATGCTGCAGACAAGCTTTCAAATGATTCTTCAAAACATTAGTAATACCATCACAGTAATTAATCAAGAAGACTTTCATTAACTACACACTTTGGTCAAAATGTGACACATCAATGTGACACTATCAAGACAAAATATGCCCCTGGAGAAAATCAGGAACATGCATTTATTTTATTCACAGAAGCCTTCTAAATCTCATAGACTGACACGTTGCAAAGTATTGTTTTTAACTTGCATTACACTGACTAAGAAAATATTTCATCAATAATCCACTTTTTTAATAATTTAATAATACTAACTTTTTTAATAGGAATTTTGTTAGTTTATTTTTACCTTGCTGCCTGTACACCAAGATCTTTGGGTAACGTGAGCACATGCTGTGGATTAAATCTAGTGTGACCCAAAGCCCAAACATGTGAGAGGCATGTAGAATTGTTTCCCTGAGCCTGAGACAAAGGGCACAGCTTCTGCCTCGGTCATCACTTTTAAACAGTCTGAAATTTACTGCTGGTCACTCTTACACACCAACTCAAACCTACATGCAATCCCAAAACACACAAAGACGTAAGCCAATCTCTAATTAAAGTCATTCAAACTAAAGGCTTTTCCAGACAATGGGACATTTTCCCTGTGGCAGGCTTTTAAATAGCCCCAGAAAGAAAATGTTTTTGTGCATTTGGGTTTGTGTGATAAAACTCTTGATTGGATAAAAAACAAAATAATGTCAAGCTCTTGAAAAAATTCAAATATGTCAATTTCTATAGTCACAATTTCTTCATGATAAAATAGGATGCTGTACAAGCACCAATAACAAGCATAAAGAAAATAAACTTGTCCAAAAATATGTTGGAGAAAAAAAAAAAAAAAAAAAAACATTGCCCAAAATGTCCTCTCATATAAGTACACAACATGGTGAGACAAATGTAATGTGTTAACTGAGTGTTAAGCATTATTTTAAAATAAAGGCTTAGCAAATACA
Source organism: Telmatherina bonti (assembly GCF_933228915.1). Lineage (NCBI taxonomy): Eukaryota > Metazoa > Chordata > Actinopteri > Atheriniformes > Telmatherinidae > Telmatherina > Telmatherina bonti. Next base: position 28,128,568 of record NC_136621.1, read on the forward strand.
AGCTTGCCAGGTTATTACACATACAAAAACATATGCTGAACAAGCAATTTTCTTCTAAATGAGTGCAAAACTAGGAGGAATCTGAATCACACAGCCAGCAAGAATCCAGGACAGGGCGTGTGAGTCCATACAAGATGACAATGGTTAGTCTGGTCTAGTTCTTGATTTGCACTAATAAAGTGAAATGACTGAAACAATACAAACAAGTCTATACAGACATCTCCCATAATAGTATTGCTATAGTCAATTAATCGGTAAATTACTTTGAATTGAATTAAAAAAAAATTCACAATTCCATTTAGAAATTAGTTTTTGATTAAAAAAAAAAAAAAATCCAGATTCAAAATAATTCAATAACACTGAATGAAACCACCTCACAAAAACAACCATAAACTTAAATATAATTTTATAAAATACTAATATACTGTAAATTCACAAATTCAAGTGTGTTCAATTAAAAAACTAACCATACACATGTACTTCTTAAAAATGCATCAGAAAATGCTCAAGCGCTGCAAATGCTGCAACAGCTTTGGCAAGATGTCCGGCGGCTTAAAATGCAAATTGATGCGTTTAATAAAGGCTTTTTTAGGGTTGAGATATCATGATTATTTAATTTTACAATTAATTGTGATATTAAATGCCATAATTAATAATTGTAAAGATTCATCACTTAGATAAAAGGTCAAGTCTGAAACATAATGGAAACTCAGCTCAACTTGCACACAGAATGAAAACAAAGTTATTTGATAAATCAGATTACAATGGGTTATCCTATGGCCATCTTCTAAATCAGTGTTTCCCAATCCAGGTGCTAAGGACCCACTGCCCTGCATGTTTTAGAGTGTATTTACAGCAGGATCATCCACTAGACTTGGTTTAAGTGGAGGGGGACAGCATTCTGGTGGACTTCTGAAAAGAATCGGACCTTTTAAAAAAATAAATAAATACATTTTTTTTGGCAAGAAAATATGGAGCTGCATCAGATCATAGTGGTCTGGTTGATCAGATATATATTTTATACATACACACACACATATCCATACAAACATACATATGGTGTAGCGGGAGTTGGTCAGCAGCTGAACTTTAGTCTGCAGTGTCCTACAGTATAATCTTAAATTGCTCATTATGCTTTTGACCTTACAGGAAACTGCATACCCTTGAGAGCCCTTGTTTAGCTTTAGGATACAAACATCCTAAAAGGAGAGAAAAAAAAAAAAAAAAAAAAAAAAGAGTAAATGCTGAGTGGAAAATTCTGATGTTCCACAACATAGTGAAACATATTTTGAAAACACAAGGCTGCACCTTTTCAAAGTCACCACCTTGTGCACTGACAAGCAGAACGTCACGCGTAAACACCGCGTACATCACATTCTAATGTTTAGCCATGAATGGGTGTCGACAGCATCCTACATTATCATCTGCATCTATAGTTTCCGCAGTAACTAAACAGACACGACAACAAAAGCACCAGGGGTAATTTGAAAGAAAAAGAATGAACACACATTTTTTTGTCGTTTATCAGTGAAATATGGCCATTGCTCTGATTCTGTTCAACAGATATTGGTCCTGCGAATGAGAACAAAACATGAAACAAAGCTTTTAGATATGCTGCTTTTTCTACATGTAATAACTTACAAACTTATTTCAAATTCTCAAAAGCACCCTCTGGGGCACTTTAAGTTGACTGCTTGAGAAGGAAACTCGCTTGGTCAATGTAACTACGTTTAATTCATCCCATCATATACTTCATGTTGGCTGCTGTATCTAATTTTGTGTTTGACAGCTGATGTCTGTCAGTTTGCTTCTGGTAAATTACAAAGTTAGGGTTGTGCCATTTTTTTTTTGGCCAGATCACTCTTGGAAGAGATTTGTAATCTCAATGTTTTTTATCTGGTTAAATAAAGGAGAAATTGAATGAAAATGAGTGATTCTCAGATTGGAAATCCAGAGAGTTTTATCATGGAATCAGGGTCAAAGCTGCATTCACATGATCTCTCAATGACGCTGCTAGAAACCACAACACTTAAGGCGGTTTATACTTGCGTGGTGTCTGCTTCAGGTTGCGCTTGCTTAGCTAACGCACAAGGAGTATGCATTTATGGTTGTGCATATGGTAAAATGTTGTGCTGCAGTTTCTTTTCTGGATCTGCAGGTGGCAGTAGGACTGGTATTGGCAGCTAAACTACACAGGTGCAGTTTTTTGTTTTTCTTTTTTTCTTGATGGTTCGCTTCAGTTGCGGCAAATACTTCAACAATGTTGGTCAATGGCATTCATTTGGCGACAAGACCCAAACAAGACCCAAAGATCGGAAACGTAGCTGGGATGTAGATAAGGTCCGAAGACATGCACGTTGAGCCTACAGCGGTTAAAGCATAACCAACCTGACAAAGACGTTGCGTGTCTATTAACCAGCCTTAACACATATTTAAGCTGCAAATATTTAGACCATAAGTAGATTATAAAAAATATGAAACTAAACCAGAAGAAAACCACAATCCCACCGACTCTGTTAAAGTGTCTATTTTGTTTAATGGAAAATTCTTGTTGTTTTCCCACTTTACAATATTAGGTTAAAACTGCCTTAAAAACATGTAAGTACATGGCCTAAAGAATGTGTGTGTGTGTGTATATATATATATATATATATATATATATATATATATATACACACACATACATACACACTATTCACAAAAAGTTAGGGATATTCAGCTTTTGGGTGAAATTTCACAACAAGCCTAAAATGCATTCAAACCTGTACAGGTGAACTTAATGTGAAATGCACATGTCCAACTGTTAAATGTTTCAATAAATTTTGCACAAGTTGCTCTTCTCTAACAAGGAGCTTAACGGCAAAAATCACGGCAGGTGTGTGATCCTTGAATTGACCAATAAATGTCCTGGTTCAATTAGAGCTGGTGTTTAAACAGTTGTCCTCATCATGCTGTTCACATTTTGACATCATGAGACCAAGACGACACCTAACAATGGAACAACAGTCCCTTGCCATTGCGATGCTTCAAACAGGACGTTCTCAGACAGAAGTGGCCACTGAGCTTGGAGTGTCACAGAGTGTCATCAGCAGGTTGCAACAGAGATATGGAGAGACTGGAAGAGTCACAGAAAGGCCTAGAAGTGGACGTCCTTTGGCCACATCCCGTGCTGATGACCGCTACATTGTGAACACTGCCCTGAGAAACCGGATGATGAATGCCACTCAACTCCAGGCACGTTTAAGAGAGGTGAGAGGCACCCAAGTGTCACGTTAGACCATTCGAAACCGTTTACATCAGCGTGGTCTGCGTGCTAGACGACCTGCACGGGTACCTGACCACACCACCAGGCACAGGCATCATCGTCTTGCATGGGCCAGGGAGCATTTACGCTGGACGAGGAACCAGTGGGCCTCAGTGCTGTTCTCTGATGAAAGTCGATTCACACTGAGCAGAAATGATGGCCGGCAACGATGTTGGAGACGTCAGGGAGAGCGCTATGCATCAGCCACTGTTGTCACCAGGCGAGCTTTTGGTGGTGGCGGTGTTACAGTGTGGGCAGGGGTGTCCACTTGGTACAGAACTGCCCTACACTTTGTGAATGGTATAGTGACAAGCCCATACTACCTGAATAACATCATTAATCCAGTGATTGTGCCCGTACATGAACAGCACAGGCCTAATTTCATCTTCATGGACAACAATGCTCCTGCTCATCGAGGCCGCATCATCAGGGAACGGCTGTTGGAGACTGGTGTACCTCAAATGGAATGGCCTGCACTCTCTCCAGACCTGAATCCCATTGAAAACCTGTGGGATCAGCTGAGCCGTCGTGTAGAGGCTCGAGACCCTGCACCCCAGAACCTCAATGACCTGAGGGCTGCCCTTTAAGAAGAGTGGGATGCCATGCCTCAGCAGGCAATAAGTTGCCTTGTGAACAGCATGAGACGTCGTTGTCAAGCTGTAATTGATGCTCAAGGGCACATGACGAGATATTGAGACGTTCAAATTTTTTGTTGTGGTGTAACTACCATTGTTGTTACCTTTTGTGTTGAATGAATTTTTTGAGATGAGGAAATCAGTAGTGCATCCTTCTACTTAAATGTCTTACTTTTATGATATTGTATCACTGTAGCATGAACATATTGCATTTTCCATAAATTTCACCTAAAGCCAAATATCCCTAACTTTTTGTGAGTAGTGTATATATATATATATATATATATATATATATATATATATATATATATATATATATATATATATACACACACACACACACACATACATATATATACACACATACACACATTATATATAGTTTATTATTATGGATTAAAGTCCATTACAATCAGACATTACTGAAGATGTGAAACATGCATCTGAATGTTTTACATTATTAATGCAAACACAATCAATACACAGACGTTTTTGCAAGGTTTTTGTTTTGTGCTCGTGGCTGACTTATATGACTGCATGCAGCTTCTTTTCACTATGTTCGCACGTGCTGCTATCATGGTGAGGAAGAGTAAAAGCATTATATTATACTAGTTTATTAGTACATCAGACTTCTTTATTTCTGCTTTAATGTGCTTTATTTAAAACGGCAGGCTAAAGGTTCACATCACTGAATATAATTAATGTGTACTCTAAGTACACTGATGTAAATGGACAGATATGCAAACTCTTTATTAGAACCACATGTGCCTATGAGCTAAGAACTTTATTACATACAACATGAAGAATGAATGTTATTTGGTTAAATGATGCTCTAATAAAAATCAGCATCATGTAACAAGGAGCAAAAGGAAAACTTCTGAAAGCAGTAGTATGCCTGTGTATGTTATATTGACGTTTCAACAGCATAGATCAACTAAGTCCAACCAGTAGGGAAACAACTGAAACGACAGCTGCTTTCCAAGAGACAAGAACTATCACAAGACAGAAATGCAGCACACTCTGGGGCACACAAAGGTCTGAGGCAAAAAGCTTTGCCTGATTTTTGCCTTTTAAAGCAAAGGCATTTCAAAGGAAACCTGGGAACTGTCAAACTTGGCTAGTTTCTCTGCAGAACACCAGAGGCCCCAGTGCACTGGCCTCATGCGATGACTCATGCAGACCCCACCTTCATCTGTCTGATATTACAAGTGAGGTTGCTTTAAAACAGGACAAACAAATGAAAAACATGCCCAACTTTATGACATGAACACCGATGCCCCAGTTGGAAAGAAGTCGAAAGAAAAACACAACACAACACCATGGTTACCACAGAAAAGGATGCAGAACAACACAAACACAAAAACCAAAAGGTTTTCAAGAATAACAGAAAAATATAAAAATGGTCTCAACTTTAACCAATTTTAGCTCCCCCCCTCCCCCCTCCCTTACACTGTGTTTTAAAGCAGGAAACTTTAAATATCCTAGATGCTGCAACAAAGGTTTTCCTAAAAAACAAACCATCAAATGTAAGTATAAGTCAAAGGCCAGATGCTGAAGAAGTCCTCAGTGTATTTATTGGCATATGTTGGCGGGTTGTTTGTTATGATTTCTACACTCTCATCAGATGTGCCACTCAGGTCAGCACTTGCTTGGTCCGGGCCTTCAGCATTTCCATGCTTTGCCTTTCCACAGTACTTCCTGTTTCACTCTCATCTTTTCCAGGCTGAATTTCTGCTCCACTTGCCTCCAACCTTTGCCCCTATCCAAGCCGGCTCACCCATCCCCTCCCAACATGACCCTCTCCCAAGCTCCCTGCCCACAAAACATTACTTCATTCATGACTTCCTGAGCCTCAAAACAAGCTCGCAGGGTGAGGCTACACTGGACGGTCCATTAAGTTATGAACAAATTGCTGGTAAAAGAGCAAATACCATCTGGATAAAACAATTCAAATAACAATGTATAATATGCTGAAAAGTGCTTGTACCAAAAAAGGAGCTTCAGATGAATTGCCATACAACACACTTTTATAGCAGGCTTCTTTCTAGAGAGAGAGAGATATAAAAGCCTTCCTCCCACATGAGTTCACGTCTTGTGCTAATGCAATTTTAATGAAAGATTGTGATGTGGCTCCTTGGCAGAACAAGTAATGTGATTACAGACAGCAGCAGAGAGCCAAAGCACACCACTGGCAGGCCACTTTTGAACCTGTCTGCCAAAGATAAAGAGCCCTACACATGACTTGCTTTATAAACTGCAACCAAAGAAGCAGACATCACAGCTTTTATATGGTTTTATAGTCAATTTACTGTAGAAAGTCCAGCTGTGGAAATGATTATGATTGACCTTTCTGAATCTGAAACTTAATTTTCCACATTATTGGAGCAATTACAGAACACAAAGGATGCACTTTCAAACCATTACAGCATTTCATACAAACAAGTTCTTCAGCAAACTTCCTGGATGAGCAAACAAGTAAAGATATGCCTGCTAGAGACAACAATAAGGTATACTTAAGAGGGTACAGACAGGACACAGTTCCTGTGGAGGAAACCCTGTGAAACAGAAGCACATCTGTATGTTGCTACACTAGTGGGCACTTCCATGTCACAGCTCTTTGGGCCAAGCCCCCGCTTCAAAGTTTCCTCTCAGACCCAAGGACTTTCCGTAGTGGGACATCCTCCCAGCTGTAGCACCAGGGGGAGTAACTGGCAGGCTAAGAACAGGCAACAACTGTGCTTGGGACTGCCCAAAAACCAGACCATTGTGAGGTCAAACCAAAAGTAAAATGGTTTATAATGCATATCAGTGGAATGTCTGACTACAATCTGTTCATCTTCACAGCACAGTGCAAAATCATCAAGTGTTACAGCTGATAGGAACAGTCATATAGAGAGGATTGCACAGTTTAGCACCCCAAATTCAGCTACATCCATCAAAAACAACCGAGCAGTTATAGCCGCAGGATCGTTATCGACTTCAGAGAAGCAAACTATAACCAAGCAGATAAAGAGAAAGAAAAAAGCTGGAATGAGCTACGAAGTAAAGAGGAGGGACAAGTATGTTGTCCCTCTCTTACAAGAGCAATGTCCACAAAATGAGAGCAAGCTCCACCCTGAGTGTGTATATTAACAACATTATTACTCTCTTGTATTTAACCCATTGCAACTTTTGGCTTTGTTTAATAGGTGCTCTAAAAATCAAGCTGTTTTGCAGAAAGAATCTCAATCTGTCCACTTCAATTTTTAGTTTTCAGCCTAAAAAAGTGACAAAATCATTCATGCAAATATACTTGTGCCTTTTATTGACTTTGCACTTTACATTTGTATCATTTGGGTCTAGAAAATTTATGTTGCAAGGACAGTGAGTTCTCAAACTTAAAAAGGTAAAAGCATGCATTGCCTGAGTCGGGTCTGAATGAGTTGAGCTACGGGTCTGAGTACAGCGAGAATCCAAGTAGGTGAAAAAAAAGAAGACGAGTTGAAATCCTGCAAAAACTAACTTTAAATTTGTGTGATATGATCCTGGTTTAACACACTTCCATCCCTTTTATGGCATCTTGTGTTGCATGAAATTGTCAAGCTGGAAATATTCAGTGAAAAAAATCCAGATGTATTTGTAAAGTGGAATAAATTTCACTCATTCACTGGGGAGAAACATCAGCATATTTTAATTACTTTTCCCTTTAAAAGACAACACTAATCATCATAAGTAGATTCAAAAGTGCTGGTTTGTTTATTTAGATCCCCATTAGCTCCTGACATTGCAGTTGCTACTCTTCCCGGGGTCAACATCATCAGGATAAATGCATAACAACTTTAAACAAAACAAATAAATAAATAGGATGTTAAGTGTCTTCACCAAAAGATAGCTACTCTGCCCAAATCCAAGTAATGGACCAAGTTTTAAATCAACCATCAAGCTCTACTCGATGTTCAGTCCGTTTTGTTAAATTTAGACAATTAAAACCGTCTTATACAACTCGTTGCAGATGGAAGGAGCTTAATTCATTCTACTGTTGCCATTCTGAGTGCAAATGCCTCATGATGATAGTGATAAATAGTTATTTACCTTTGTTCAAGTTACAGCCTCAACCACGTGAATTCAGCTGAGAAAACTTTGTCAGCACATAAAAAAAATGATCTCGAGTTCCTTCCTGAGATTTTGACTGATGTCGCAATAGTCCCAGAGGGAGGACATGACCAGGGTTTCCCTTTATTTGATACTTTCAAAGCATAGACTCAACCTACTGAGAGTTAACAGAAGAGACAGTCGATGCCAAGCTGCTGGGCTTTGAATCGACACAAAAAGTGCCACACAGCTTAACCACAGTCATATAAGGCACGGAAGACGATGTGTGGCATGTCCTCTGGAAATGGGAACTTCTGCTGGTTGAAACTAACAACTATGATTCAGTATCTACCCAGCCTGTTGCTGAAAACACAAGTTCACCATAAGATACCAGATTCATCTGGTAAAGAAAAAAAAAGCTGCCAAAGTAAAAAAAAAAAAAAAAAGCATCCCTACAAAAAGCCCCAGCAGATAAATAAGTGTCAGGATGATAAATCACTGTTTATAAGAAGATTTGTTGCATGGCAAGTTTGTTTTGGCAATTCTATTTTATACACACAACATGTCTGAATTTCTTAAACACAGCTAGCATCCAAGGCTTTTGTTCCACAAACCGATAAATCTGAAGTAAAAATCAGAGAACGAATTAATTTAGCGGAAAGAACATTCACATGATACACAGGATATTATCGGTTCGGCTTTAAAAAAAAAATTGGAATGAACCCCCCACTTACTTCCGAATTAAATTAATTAACGAACTATCATTTTAATTCAGAATTAGGTGTTTAGATGATCATTTTTATATGTTTCAAAGAGAATTTAACTTTTGTTTGGGATTAAAACTCACATAAATGTGGCCTGTTTGTGACAGTTTTCTGACAATAACGATTTAGGTGTGAAAAATAAAAACAGGTACAGCAAGTATGCAAACCGGTAGCTAAACACAACAGCTATTTGCAGTATCATTTATACAAACTTGAGCCTCCACCAGCTTTAGGGCAAGCTTGGTTCTTCTCATGTGAGTTTGCAGAAAGGGCCAGACACAGGAGCGATGATGAATAGACCAAATATTCCCGATTAGAATAAACAGTTTGCACAGGTCTGATGCTTGTGACGTAGTAGTGCAGAGACATTTTCCTGACACAGTTAAGTACCACCATTTATAACTCGCATACAACACTTCTAACCAGGTTAATGCCTTCATGACCTTTCAACCCTGTGCCAAGTTTACACTTTGCACCAGCTCACAGAGCGTCTCACGTTCCATGAGTTGTAAGGACTAAAAACAGAAATGCAGTCAGACCTGAACTAAAATCTCAACCGCAGTGAGATGTAATCTGTTGAGTTACATTAAACTGCATTTTAAAAACCTGTAACTTACCAAACTTACTGTACACATTATGCTCCCAGAAACATTAATGCAATGTTAACCTCAAATGTGCCTTTTACAGTCTGCTGAGACTGCCACACATCTTAGAAACCGCATGAACAAAGATCTCTGTGTAACTGAATGTGTACCCTGAGGAATGCAATCTGTCCTAAAAGCAAAATGAAAGTCAGACTCGTGTACCTGAGATTTGCAACAGAAACACTGGAGAATGTCTGAGCGAAGAGTTTGGAAACAAATGAATATACTTATATTCCATGTACCAATGAATATGAAAATGTGCAGCACTGAAGCGATTTTCAGATTTTTTCACCACGTACTGAACAGATTAAGGTGCACACCAAAGGTTGAAGCCACCAGTGTTTTTTTTCCCCCACTTCATTCTGACATAATACACAAGTTAAACAAGGATACTTTAGTATACTCCTACAAGGCACACTGACAGTATGAGGATATGATCCTTCATATCCTGTTATAAAAGCACAGAGCCCCCTTAACACCACAATACCCCACTACTTTAGTGTAAAAAGATAAAACAATAATTAGCTGAGGTAATTATGACTGAGGAAAAACTTTACAAAATCTTTTACTAAATTGTCAACTTCCAACCTGCCCTTATACTTCATAATAAGTGCTGCTAAAACCCACAAAGGCTAAATGCAAAGCCTAGATCTGATACTCTCAGAAGAACAGAAAAAAAAAAAACATATGTGCAACACTTGATGGTTTTTCTGTGATTTTTCCACAGATCTCTTCACTCATGCAAAACCTCGGCAGAAGACTGCTTCCCAATGCAGTTATGTCTAAGCAGACTGTTTTAAAAAGGTTTTTTTTTTTTTTTTTTTTTTTTTTTTTAACATATAATGTGATTGCAAACTTACGCTTAGTCGCATTAATGAGGTTCTTCCCATCTTTGTACAGTTCTTTGATAAATCTGTTGGTTTTATCCAGCTCTGCTTCATGCGCTTTAATTCTCTCCCTGAAGTTGGGGCTGTCCAGATAGCATTCACTAAACTCCAGCGGGTGTAGTCCCATGTCTGTGGCAGACTTCGTGTTCAACGACGGGAAACTGGCCAAATACTACTTACTTCGTAGCTAAAAGAAACGTTTATGCTCTTAAACTACCACTCTTTTCACGCCAGACTGGCAAAACATACTGTGGCTACGTCAAGTAGCAGCAGCAAGCGGCGGTGAGCATGGTAACCTCTACCACTGCTGCATGGGTGTTGTTCCTTCCACGACTGTGATACAAAGCGAGGAAAGGCTAGCAGGTATAACTGTAAAAAGGTGATAACAATACGCTACACACTGACGGGTTCATCGGATGTCACTTCACAAAAGAAGGGTCAAAAAGTCAAAGCTGCGGTGTCCAGGGTTTTCCTTTGTCCGTCAATGCCACTCCACCTAGTAAAGTGACAGATTGAGAAACTCTGCTGACATCCGCGTGCGTGTAGCAAAACTTACTGCCAAAGATTATTCACTAGAATAAGATATGTTTAGGAACTCAACTTCCGTCTATACCGGAAGTCGGTTTAGGAAACCAAGTTAATTGAAGCGGAACTTTTTGCTTTAGTTAATGTATATTTATAAATTAGAATAAACCCAAAGCAGCTATGGTGGCACGTTTTAAAAGAAATAATTTTAGCATGGTTTTCTCCAAAATTATTCACATACAGGGGAGTGGGATGGAGCTACTTCTAGGTTCCCCGGAAACCTACTTGTTAATATATGTGATTAAGACTGATTAAAAGAATCAAATAAACAAAGTTAGAAAAAAAAAAGTATATATATAATACATTGTATTGAATATATTGAGCGGACAATTATTAATTCATTCATTCATTCATTCATTCATTCATTCATTCAGTCAGTCAGTCAGTCAGTCAGTCAGTCAGTAAACCGTGCAGGCTTTCAGTCTACTCTGAAGTCTAGGCCTGCACGCTTTAGGTGCAGCAGTCTGTAGTTGAGGGAGGTTCGAGGCTGTTCTAGGAGGAGTGTGGGGTGGTGGGAGGGGGACTGCCCTTCAACATGGATGAGAGCTCTCCCAGCACCTCAACTTGTGAGTCCAAGGGACATCTCAGTACAGAGTTGTTCTGTTCTGGTATGCCTCAGTACAGTCGAGTCCAAAATGGACCTAATTTATCTCTAAAGTTATCTCTAATTGGTAAACAGACTAAAAGATGATGATTCTAGATATAGAAGTAACGTGATGTCTTGGAAACCAGCTTTATTACAGGGCACAGAATCGGTTGCCTACATCCTGACGGTTTTTGTGTCTCGGGCTCTGCAATATAAAACTACTTTCTGACTAAAATACTTTAGTTTCCTGGTGGGCAAGAACTACTTTTGGAGGTATTACTTCATAACATGTACGTGTAGGCCTATATTTATATGTGCTATACCTGCATTGTTTTCACATTCTTATTTAAACTGACAAGTGATTTGTGTGCAAGGAAGAGTAAATTGTAGTTAGAAAGAATGGCAGGAATAAATAAGTTTTACTTCATCCTGTTCGTTTTCTAAATCATTAGTACTTTTTTCTAACTATATTCTTTTGTTTGATTTGTGTGTGTGTGTGTGTGTGTGTGTGTGTGTGTGTGTGTGTGTGTGTGTGTGTGCTTTATCCTAATTTAAAAATACCAATTACAGGCCTGCATAACTCAGAGGAAAATGACATTTTCTGTTAAATGTACCAAATGATAATTTCGTGGTTAAACTGAAAGAATTTTAAGGATTTTATGATGCATTTAATATACATCCAATCTCCTCACTTAATAATTTCCAGAATCAAAAACAGGTCACATTGACCATAGAACAGTGTGCTTTGGCAAACTATGTTAAAGCATGACTGGTATACACAGACTATGAGGTTATAAACCAAACACACAAAGAAAACAGTATCAACAGATCATTTTGCATACAAACCACTACATGTAGATACACTAGCTTCAAAACATGCCACTGAGACCAGATTATTCAGATATTGGATTTGTGTGAAAATCCTGGTGTGTCTCTCACACAAAACAATTACATACCAATATCATCCTTGGATGTTAGACAAGCAAATCAATCAATCAGTAAATCGAGGTTATTTAGTCTTTTTGCAAATACGTTTTCGTGAAGGTCAACGATCTTGTTCTTTTGCATCGTCTTTGATTGTACCCTCATAACTTAAGTTTTAGAAATAGAATCAGAAGCGAGAAAATTAATTATAATTTAATGCATAAATTAATTTAAAATCAAATTGCAACCCAAATTACTTTCTGTCGTTGTTTATTCTCCTCTTGATTTCGGATGTATCTACGAATGAGAAAGCGGAACCCTTGCTAAGACATCCGTATATTTCCGGACTATTAATAGCGCGGACACATGTTGTTGAACTGCAGCGGTATCAGGCTGTCCATGAAGATATTAGAATGCTTGATTCATCGCAAAAACATAATTTTATGTTTTAGTCCGTCACCAGAGAAAGTGTAAATATAAAACTCTATGTAGCTAAACCATCGTAGCAAGTGTCAGAATTGTTGTTATCATGAAGTCTTAAAAAATCTCCGCAGCCATGCTAACGCTTGTGTTGGATTTAACGATCACGTTTGCTGAAAGGAAAATTGATAACAGCGCTTGATTTAACAATAGTGATCGTCTTCGTGTGTGTTTTTCCACATACAAACCAGCCTGTCATTAAAATAAATCACAGTAAGTCACCTTAAAGCAGTCTGCGATACGTTTTAAATATCATATCACAAGTTGTTTATTTGTACTATGATTAACCTGTAATGATAACTCGTAGTAGTTTATTAAAATCGTATCGAGCTGATTCTTGTCTGATTTCAGAGATGCCAAATACCAGTGCCAGGCCAAAGCATGGACGGAGAACCCGAAGGCGACGCAGAGTGGATCCTGCCAGGGACGAACTGGTTTCCAGTTCCTTAGAGAGTGCCCAGCAGTGCTTGTTTAACCAGGACTATGGAACAGCGTTTGTGCACTATCTTCTCGTCCTCAACCTCGCACCCATGTTCAAGGATTTTGCAAAGGTAATGGCATGTAAACTGACTCTAAAACCATATCTGTGTATATTTAGCATGTATCAGACATTTCATAACCAGTCCATAATAAAGCAGCATTCTGAAAAAGGTCTGGGTGAGTAAATTAACCTGATCTGCAACATGATTAAAGTTCATTTAATCATTTAAGATAAATTATTCTATGCAGCTTGTACAAAAAGACATAGAAAGCATTCAGAGCAAAATGTGTATGTTCATACTTGGTGCAGGCAAATTTCACATTTCCAAAATGCATTGATGATACTTTCAATGGTTGTTAATTGTAAGAAGGTAACACACCCCTCAGCAGTTGTGTCTGTGGCGTTGCTTTAATGTGACTCAAAGGGAATTGTGGAACAATAAAAGTAAAACGTGTCAGCCGTTGACCAAGTAGATATTTTTTATATATATATCTGGATAACAATGTATTTTTTTTTAGCATGTGCATATGACTATGTTTGCTATATAAACCTAAACCAGAGGTCGGGCAGTTCGGTCCCTGAGAGCTGCAGTCCTGCAGGTTTCATATGTTTCTCTGATCTAACATGTCTGATTTAAAATAGATGGATGCAACAGCTTATCAAGTTCTTATCAAGACTCATTCATTTGTATCAGGTGTGTTGAAAGAGCAAGACATCTAAAACTTGCCCAACCCGAGCTAATTATTAACGGGTAAAAACAAAAAAAAATTGCAAGTGGGAAGGAAGCGTACGAGATAAGAATAGATGTAGAAGCCAAATACAAGATTAAGGATGTTGACATGCTGAAAAATGTAAAGATCTTTATTTACATCTGTCTACCAGATGCAAATAAACTAAGGAAAATGCAGATATTGTACAATTTTCGGACTTCATTGAGAAACTGTGACCTATTCTTGTTCATAAGTTTTCTTATAAGTACAGTCCTTAGAAAATACCTATTTCTGTCAGAATCATGGTTTGTTTGTTTTTTTCCCCAAATATGTTTTAGATTTATTTTTCTTTAATAAATTTTTTTCTCTTTTCATCGTCACTAAAATATTTTTCCTACCAACAGCTGTAACTGATATCATTGATCCATACTCCTGGAAAACAGTCAGGCAGCAAATATTTTTTTGTATTTTTCTTTTCTACCATGTGGCCTAAAAGTTTCATTAATTCATTATCCTAACCGCTTAATCCGATGAAGGGTCGCGGGGAAGCTGGAGCCTATCCCAGCCGTCTTTGGGCAAAAGGCGGAGTACACCCTGGACATCTTGCCAGTCCATCGCAGGGCCACACAGAGACAAACAACCACTCACACTCACACCTAGGGGCAATTTAGAGTACCCAATGAACCTAACATGCATGTCTTTGGACGGTGGGAGGAAGCTGGAGAACCCGGAGAGAACCCATGCATACACAGGGAGAACATGCAAACTTCACACAGAAAGGCCCCTGTCCAAACCTCGCCCCAGCTGAGGAGCGAACCGGCGACCTTCTTGCTGTGAAGCCACAGTGCTAACCACCCTGCAGCCCTAAAAGTTTAATTATTTCCTCAAAATAAATCAGCTTTAGATGCTCATTTGCAAACTTCTGCCAAGGATGTTTGTGCTGATGATTCAAGAAGAGGATTTCTTGTAGTAACATTTCCATAAGGCTTCATGTTAGTGGTGGGTTGGGTGTCCGGTGGAACAGTGCTCCACTGCTCAGGTGTATGCTGAATCATTTTTCATTTTCTCCAATCCTTTTTTTTTTTAACTCTAAACTATTTGAATATCAGTAAATCTTCTATTTGTTTAACTAAAAAAAAAAAAAAAATCCAAATACATTAAGCGACATCTGTCTTTCAGGAGTCCTTCAGATTTACTCTCTTCAAATGGGCAGAAGAGTTGGACTCAGTGGGCCGCATTCAGGACCTTTTTGACTGTTACGAACAAGCGCTGGAAGTCTTCCCTGCCGACGAGGTCATCCTGAACAGCATGGGCGAACACCTGTTCCGGTACTCAGTTATACCACAAAGACATTTGCTTCTCAGCATCTGACTCTTACTTTATCCTCATGAATCTATACTGTGTCTTTTCTTTTATTATTTCAGGATG
The DNA here is from genome assembly GCF_933228915.1 of Telmatherina bonti. Classification (NCBI taxonomy): domain Eukaryota; kingdom Metazoa; phylum Chordata; class Actinopteri; order Atheriniformes; family Telmatherinidae; genus Telmatherina; species Telmatherina bonti. Next base: position 28,144,067 of record NC_136621.1, read on the forward strand.
GGATTTAGAGACGAAGCCGCTGGTCATTTCCACAAAGCCTTAAAGCTGAGACCCGACTATCCAGAAGCCAGAGAGAACTTCTACCGTGTGGCAAACTGGCTGGTGGAGCGCTGGCATTTCCTCATGCTCAATGACCACGGAAGGAACCGGAAATACCAACAAGCCATCCAGAAGGCTGTTCAAAGTGGTTGCAACACTGTACTTGACATAGGTACTGGCACTGGAATCCTTGGGTGAGATATTTTCCATCAGAATTTGGAACTAATTTCATCTTCTTGTGTGAATTCTTTAAAGTTCACAGTCTGATCCTTTTAGCTGCGCACATTCGTCTTCTAAAGCCTTGTTTCTGTTTATCTTAGTATGTGTGCAAAAAAAGCAGGGGCTGCAGAAGTGTACGCTTGTGAGCTGTCCAAGACCATGTATGAACTGGCCTGTGAGGTGGTGACTGCTAATGGAATGGATGGCTGCATAAAGATCCTCCATAAAAAATCCCTGGAGATGGAAGTGCCGACAGACATCCCACACAGGTACAATTTCTACCTAAACTCCTTGTTTTTGACCTTCCTGGGATTGTCTTTTTTTTTTTTTTTTTTTTTTAACAAGCTGTCATATGTTCACTTTAAATGCTCTCAGTTTCAAAAAAAGAATTGCTTTAAAAAAAATTGTCCACAAAATATTTCTCCTCTCGGTTTAGGGTATCACTGGTGGTGACAGAGACGGTAGACGCTGGGTTGTTTGGAGAGGGCATCATAGAGAGTCTCATCCATGCCTGGCACCACCTGCTGCTGCCTCCAAAAGTAACTCATTCAAGCATCGGCCAAAAAAGCACGACACACTTAAATGAAAAGGCACACACTTCACTTATGTAGTGATAAACGTAGATGTATATTGTGACATAGAGCAGAAAAGAGTTTGAAGTAACAGTGCAGAGCGTCTGCAAGAACAGCATCTGTCCCTTTTTTCTTTAAAAGCACGTTTCTCATCCTGTAGACGGATGAGAGTGAATTTGGAGAAGAGTCCACCACAGGACGTGTTATTCCTGCTGGAGCCACTGTGTTTGGTATGGCGGTCGAGTGCCTCGAGATCCGCCGGCATCACAGGTAGGCTCCTGGAATCCATCTGGATTTTTCCACAAGCTTTTTCTCTAGAAACTTTGCTTCATTCATCCATTTACTTTATTTCATTTTATTTTATTTTTTATTTCATTTAAAACAACATAAAAATAAATACAAAATAAGACTGCAAATTAAATATGGCTTGAATGAAAAGGAGCAGAAAGAAGAGCAATCTTATGATATCTTCCCCTTAATTTCATAATCATCTTATGTCCATTCTTATTATACATTTTACAATATTCACATACAACATCCAGTTGTTCCAAAATTTGCATTAATTACCCATTACATTCCTTTCTTTTCAATAATTTTGAAAGCATTTACAGATATTCAAAATGTAACACCATCGTAATTGATCAAGGTAATTCACATTATGCCTCTAACTCTTTGTAAGTCTTTAATGTTGTTATTTTTATGCTTTTCTTAAGCACATTGATTGTTCCTAATTCTTTAACTTCTTTTTGAAGCTCGTTCCATAAATTTATTCCTTTCACGGTAACAGTTTGTTCCATTATTTTTGTTCTGAACGTGGGTTTTTAAAATATGTCAGTTCCTTTCAAATCATAACTTTCTCTTTTTTCAAATCTTTCTTGTATGTTTACTGGCAACATGTTCCTGTTTGCTTTATACAATACCTGAAGAATATTAAAAATGACTATATCATAGACTATATCATAGAATTTTATTAAATTACATTTTATAAACAGTGGGTTTGATGGATCTCTATATCTACTAAGCCTCCACAAGTAAAGGTGCATTCAGATTGGAATAGTTCACTGGACTCAGTCTAAATGGGGGCAATAGTAGTAGTCAGGGCCAAGGTTTATGTTCACACTGCACTTCTCAAACAAATCTGACCTTTTTATAAAAAACATGTTCCACTCTCCACCAGAGGCAAGAAAATTCGGAGTTGCATCAGATCCCAGTGGTCTGGTTGATCCGACATCGATCAGGACGTTTACCACATTCTTCCACATCTAACCATGAGCTATTTCTCCTGTTCAGAGCCGCCTGTCGTCCCACACAACTGTATGTTTTGGTCGTGTTTGTCTGCAATTTCGTGCACTGAACCCACAATGCACTTTGTTTTGTAGTCCACTTCCTGTGTTTGGTTTGCTTGAAACGGACCGAGACCTGTATTTGTAGGCGGACTGAATCAGAATTAATTTGTGCAATCGCAACATCCCAAACAGAGTGACCTTTCCGAGCAAACGGACTCGGATTAGAACCAGAAAGCTGTCTGGGCCTCTAAGCATACTCTCCTGTCTTTTCGTTTGTTTGTTTGCTTGTTTGTTTGTGTAGGCTCTGTGTGACAGAAGTGGGCGGTCTATCCATGGCTGAAGCCGGGAAGCTCTGCAGTCCGGTGAGCTGCAGCTCTGAGCCGGATGACTCCATGGAACCATACACCACAGAGAGACTCAGCAGGCTGCCGAGGGGTTACAGACCTCTCACAGAGCCTTTCACAGCCCTCACTATAGATTTTAACAATGTGCAGGTGAGTCAAAACGTCTGTCAACTGGATGCAGACCCTTCACACGGATCGACGGGATTCTTCTTATGGTTTAGCTTTAAATCCATGCCAAAAGAGTGATGTTGCTTCACCTGGGACGTATTTGGTAACCTGCAGGAACTGGAAGGCCTGAGCTCCAGGGAGGGCCAAGAGGTCCGGTTACCAGTCACCCAGGAAGGAGAGCTGGATGCTTTGGCGGTGTGGTTCCAGCTCCACCTGGACGAGGAGAGCAGTCTGTCCACTGGACCCCAAGAAGACACCTGCTGGGAGCAAGCTATCTACCCTGTCCACAGCAACAACAGTAAGATGCTAAGAGACAGGCTGGAGACATTTGTATGTGCATTTTTTTAGACACATCTTTGCTCCCTACAGACTTTTCACTCATTTGAAGTTTAGGACAATAGATCAGGTGACTTTTCAGAGTTCCTGTTGCAGTTAAAGCTGGTCGGTTCAACTTGTCATACCTCTAAGGCCTCTCGATGTTGTTTACTTTGCTGTTGTCACTAGCAACAGATGACTTATTCCTGCTGGCACTGCGGTACATTATCTCTCAAACCGGCTCAACAGCGCTTAACCACGCTGCTGATTGGTGAAGGCAGCCTCAAAAGAGTCGCCTCCTCTTCCCATGATCGCCAAAATCCGTGTCCCGGCCACTGTGAAGTGTGCGCCATGATCATTTGTGACACTCTTTAGTGTCCATGAAATGCTTATAGGCAATAAATATGCATTTTTTTCCCCAAATGTCCCTGACGAGCTGCACACTGAAGACATGAGCAGATGTTATTCCAGCAGGAATTAACGCTGCCTGATCTCCTGAATCTCATGTCACTGGGAGATTTGCTCTCCCACTTCGTGTTCTATCCTTCCTCTGCCTGCTGTCCGGCTTTTTCACATCATTGTTAAGATGCTCGTCGTGGTTCTTCCTCCATCCCACCTTATATAAATCAGCAAGTGTAAAGTCATGGAAAAACAGGATATTTATCCGTTTTTATTTATGTTTTTCATTGTTTTCTCACGTTGATGCAAACATGAGATTTATGATTGACACCAAACACAACTGTTTGTTTTTTTTTTACCTGCTTTTCTTTGCTGTTTTTCTTCAGGTTTTGTGTTGAAACCAAAAGACGAGCTGATTGTTGAAGTCTCCTGCCGGGACGCCTACCTGAGACTCAGCAGTGTTGCCGTGCTGAGAGACGGTCAGAAAATCCATCTGGACAAGCGTTTGGATTCGCAGTACTCTGAAAACCCTTTTCCGAACCTGAACCCTGAGGCAGAACTGTGCAGTGCTTTAGCATGTCTTCAGACTAATCAGAGTCAAAGCGAAGACTTCTGCATGCTGGAATGCTCCGAGATGGCTCTCCTGAACAATCAGGATTACCATCAGAGCTTTTGCAGTGCGTTAGCCAAGCTTATGTCCAAACTGAAGGTTAAATACCAAAACCATGCTGTCGAGTCCGACTCTGCTGTCTCCACACTTGGCAGCAGTCTGCTCTATGTGCTGGATGTGTCAGAGGGCTTCTCTCTGCTTTCCCTCATCGCAGCCAGTCACGGTCAAGTGAAAGCCTACAGCTCGATGGAAAAGAAGAAGCAACAGGAAGTGCTGAAGAGACTTGCTCGCTCTAATGGTATCTCAGAGGAGCATCTAGAGTTCTGGCTCAACAATATGGAGGATGAGCAAGGAATGCTGCAGAGGCCGTCCCGGGAGAAACTGTGGAGCGCCATAATCCTGGACTGTGTGGAAACCTGTGGCCTCATTCGGCAGAAACTGATGGAGAAAGCTTCACTGGCCAGGTAACGGGACTGGGAAAAGTAGAAGGAATTGTGTTTTTGAAGATCGTTTAGTGCTGTGCATTAGGGGTGTAAATCACTACTTCAATTATGATACGATATTATATTGATTTTATCCATCCATCCATCCATCCATCTTCTGCCGCTTATCTGGGGTCGGGTCGCGGGGGCAGCAGCCTAAGCAGGGAAGCCCAGACTTCCCTCTCCCCAGCCACATTTGCCAACTCTGCGGGGGGAATCCCGAGGCGTTCCCAGGCCAGCCGAGAGATATAATCCCTCCAGCCTGTCCTGGGTCTTCCCCGGGGTCTCCTCCCAGAGGGACGTGCCTGGAACACCTCACCAGGAGGCATCCTGACCAGATGCCCGAGCCACCTCAACTGGTTCCTCTCGATGCGGAGGAGCAGTGGCTCTACTCTGAGCCCCTCCCGGATGACCGAGCTCCTCACCCTATCTCAAAGGGTGAGCCCGGCCACCCTGCGGAGGAAACCCATTTCAGCCGCCTGTATACGAGATCTCGTTCTTTCGGTCACGACCCACAGCTCATGACCATAGGTGAGGGTAGGAACGTAGATCGACTGGTAAATCGAGAGCTTCGCCTTCTGGCTCAGCTCCTTCTTCACCACGACAGACCAGCGCAGAGCCCGCATTACTGCAGACGCCGCACCGATCCGTCTGTCGATCTCACGCTCCATCCTTCCCTCACTCGTGAACAAGACCCCGAGATATTTAAACTCCTCCACTTGAGGCAGGACCTCACTCCTGACCCCGAGAGGGCAATCCACCCTATTCCGGCTGAGGACCATGGTCTCAGATTTGGAGGTGCTGATTCTCATCCCAGCCGCTTCACACTCGGCCGCGAATCGCTCAAGTGAGAGCTGGAGATCACGACCAGATGAAGCCAACAGGACCACGTCATCCGCAAAAAGCAGGGACCCAATCCTGAGGCCACCAAGTCGGATCCCCTCAACACCTCGGCTGTGCCTAGAAATTCTGTCCATATAAGTTATGAACAGAATCTGTGATAAAGGGCAGCCTTGGCGGAGTCCAACCCTCACCAGAAACGAATCCGACTTACTACCGGCAATGCGGACCAAGCTCTGACACCTGTCGTACAGGGACTGGACAGCTCGTACAAGGGGGTCCGGTACCCCATACTCCCGGAGTACCCCCCACAGGAGCCCCCGGGGGACACGGTCGAATGCCTTCTCCAGGTCCACAAAGCACATGTAGACTGGTTGGGCAAACTCCCATGCCCCCTCCAGGACCCCAGAGAGGGTATAGAGCTGGTCCACTGTTCCGCGACCAGGACGAAAACCACACTGCTCCTCCTCAATCCGGGATTCGACTATCCGGCGGACCCTCCTCTCCAGGACCCCTGGATAGACCTTACCAGGGAGGCTGAGGAGTGTGATTCCCCTGTAATTGGAACACACCCTCCGGTCCCCCTTCTTAAAAAGGGGGACCACCACCCCAGTCTGCCAATCCAGCGGTACTATCCCCGATGTCCACGCGATGCTGCAGAGGCGTGTCAGCCAGGACAGCCCCACAGCATCCAGAGCCTTAAGGAACTCCGGGCAGATCTCATCCACCCCCGGGGCCTTGCCGCCAAGGAGCTTTTTGACCACCTCAGCGACTTCAGCCCCAGAGATAGGAGAGTCCACCCCTGAGTTCACCAGCTCTGCTTCCTCATCGGAAGACGTGTTGGTAGGATTGAGGAGGTCTTTGAAGTATTCCTTCCACCGGCCCACTGCGTCCCGAGTTGAGGTCAGCAGCTCCCCACCTCCACTGTACACAGTATTGATGGAGCACTGCTTCCCCCTCCTGAGCCGCCGGATGGTGGACCAGAATCTCCTCGAAGCCGTCCGGAAGTCTTTCTCCATGCCTCGCCGAACTCCTCCCATGCCCGAGTTTTTGCCTCGGCATCAGCCGAAGCCGCATGCCGCTTAGCCCGCCGGTACCCATCAGCTGCCTCCAGAGTCCCACAGGCCAAGAAGGCCCGATAGGACTCCTTCAGCTTGACGGCATCCCTCACTGTTGGTGTCCACCAACGAGTCCTGGGATTACCGCCACGACAGACACCAACGACCTTACAGCCACAGCTCCGGCCGGCCGCCTCAGCCATAGAGGCACGGAACACAGCCCATTCGGACTCAATGTCCCCCGCCTCACTCGGGACATGGTTGAAGCTCTGCTGAAGGTGGGAGTTGAAGCTCGCTGTGACGGGGGACTTAGCCAGACGTTCCCAGCAGACCCTCACAACACGTTTGGGTCTGCCAGATCTGACCGGCCTCCTCCCCCACCACCTGAGCCAACTCACCACCAGGTGATGATCAGTTGACAGCTCCGCCCCCCTCTTCACCCGAGTGTCCAAGGCATGTGGCCGCAGGTCCGACGATACGACTACAAAATCGATCATCGAACTGCGCCCCAGGGAATCCTGATGCCAGGTGTACATATGGACACTCTGATGTTGGAACATGGTGTTCGTTATAGACAATCCATGACGAGCACAGAAGTCCAATAACAAAACACCATTTGGGTTCAGAGGGGGGGGACCATGCCTCCCAATCACTCCCCTCCAGGTCTCACTGTCATTGCCCACGTGAGCATTGAAGTCCCCCAGCAGAACAATGGAGTCCCCAGAAGGAGCACCCTCCAGCACTCCCTCCAAGGACTCCAGAAAGGGTGGGTACTCTGAACTGCTGTTCGGCACATAGGCACAGACAACAGTCAGGACCCGTCCCCCCACCCGGAGGCGGAGGGAAACTACCCTTTCATCCACCGGGGTAAACCCCAACGTGCAGGCACCAAGCTGGGGGCTGATGAGAATGCCCACACCTGCTCGGCGCCTCTCACCATGAGCAACTCCAGAGTGGAAGAAAGTCCAGCCCCTTTCGAGGTGAGTCCAACTATATCTAGCCGCAACCGCTCAACTTCGCGCACAAGCTCAGGCTCCTTCCCCACCAGAGAGGTGACGTTCTACATCCCTAGAGCCAGCTTCTGCAGCCGGGGATCGGACCGCCAGGGTCCCCGCCCCTTGCTTCCGCCCAGCTCACATTGCACCCGACCCCTACGGCTCCTCCCGCAGATGGTGAGCCCACGGGAGGTGGGGCCCATGTAACCCTTTCGGGCTGAGCCCAACCGGGCCCCATGGGCGAAGGCCCGGCCACCAGACACTCGCTCTCGTACCCCACCTCCAGGCCTGGCTCCAGAGGGGGGTCCCGGTAACCCGCGTCCGGGCAAGGGAACATTCATGCCCAGGTTGGTCGTCATCGTAGAGGTCGATGAGCCGTGCTTGGTCTGGTCCCTCCCCTAGACACCTGTTTGCCATGGGTGACCCTACCAGGGGCATAAAGCCCCCAACAACATAGCTGCTAGGATCTTCGGGACGCACAAACCCCTCCACCACGATAATGTGATGGCTCAGGGAGGGGTATATTGATTTTAATAGGTAGTAATTCGATGCTTTGCAATATCTCAAATTTGCAAAGTCACAATCTAGTTTTGCTTTGATTCAGGATCCACTGATTGAAATGAAACAGTATCTCAGGTAAGTGAACAGAGTTCAGCATTAACATTTTCCTTCTTAAGGTCAGGTATTTAAATTACATTTAAATTAAAAAAAAAAAAAAAAAAAAAATTGCTCTTATAACGAACACAGACTGGTAATAAATAAAAAACAGCATAAAAAGTCAAAATGCAGCCATTTTCTTATAGTAGAATTGTGTTTGATAGATGATTTTTGTAGAAAATTTTAAAAGCATTTTGGTGTCATTGGTTCATTGACCACATGACTGATATATTGATTTAGATTGATGTATTGTTACACCCCTACTCTACACGACTTTTTTTTTTTTTTAAACAATATTTCTGTTATTTACGGCAGGTGTCTGCTAGAAGAAGGAGGACAAATTTTCCCTGACAAGATTATAGTGTACGGCATGTTGGTGGAATCAGACACCTTGCTACTAGAAAGTGCTGTCCAGGGTCAGGAGCCGACACTGGGATTTAATATCGCTCCTTTCATCAACCAGTTCACTGTAAGTATACCTGCAAAATCTACCATGTCTCAAATTAAACTTGCTTGTGATTTGTTCCTTTTTTGTAAAGGTCCTAAGATTCATTTAAAATGCGTCAATGTCGAGCTACTCTTGACATTTTCTCTTTTTATTTATCTTTTTTCATAAGTACAAAATGGGAAAGCCTGAGTTCTCAGAATTAATTCATCACCAGTAACATGGCATCAGAACTTGGGTGCTCTGGCAGTATTGTAAACCTGCTGTCACAAATCTGGGTGTGAAAATGGACAGTAATTTTAATATGAACAAGCAGATCAGTGAAGTGGTCGAATCTGAGGCAGCTGGCAAAAGCTAAACACGTTCTTTCAAAGTAGTATTTTGAAACAATAATTCATGATTTTATAACAACACAGCTGGATGACTGCAATGCCTTATCTGGTGCAAAATGCTGCAGCATGTCCGCTGACAGGAACACAAGAGAGCGAGCACGTTTATCCTGTTTTAGCCAAACTTTTAAAATGCTTTTATTTGTTTTTAAGTCTTGATTTGACCCTTCATCGCTCTACCCTGAGCCGCTACATACGAAATCCCTCTCAGTCCCTCCGGTCAGCAGATCAGCTCTTCCTGGAGGTGCTGAGAATGTGGGGGAAGCTAAGATGGGATAGGGCCTTTTCTGTGGCGGGACCAGAGCTTTGGAACTTCCCCACTGTCCAGTTTTAATTCCCATTTAAGACCCGCCTCTTTATATTGGCGTTTTACCCAGTATAAGTTTGCTTTCATTGCCTGGATTGTTTTCATTGTTTTTACTGATTTGATTGTTTAGTCTATTTACCATTTCTCCAGCCATTGTCTTTTATTAATAAGCTTGGCAAGTTTAATACATAACTCCCAATAATATTGTGGCTAAAACTGGATCTGTATCACTGTTGCCAAACTGCTACTAGGGAAACGTTAACTTTTGAAGAACAATGTTTTGGTGTGTGGTAGTGTGAGTTTAGCTTGTTTTATGAGCGACTATGATTATTTAAAAAAAAAACAAAAAAAAACACAAAATGCCCTAAAATGTTGTTTAATGTGATTTAAGATGAAACCGCAGGAACTCCTTGGTTTAATCTGCATTTTGTTAGGTTTAAACCTTTTATTGGTAGTGAATAAAGACTTCAACATAAATAAATGGACACCTTGAGGAAAAAAGGTCATAAAATGTATTTTTTAACAGATTTAGATTGAAAAGCACCTTCATGTTTTCCTGCTGTTGTCCCTGCAGCGTCACACAACCAGAGATATTTCCCACCTGAACTAACTTAACTTGCAAAATCTACCCTATATGCCTATGTAATCGGAGAGTTGGATTTGGAAAGGGGAAGGGATAAGAAACATTCTACCTTCATGGAAATGGATTAAGCTGTTCAGGTTCTGGGTTGTTTGACTTTGAATGCGCTTTAGTCACTGCAAGGAAAACAGGATCCAAGATTTGCTCTTGTGCAAAAAAAACAAAACAAAAAAAAACCAACAATAAAGATGCTCTTTAGATCACAAAATCTTCAATTAAATTGACAACTTCATTTTGAGCAGGGAAAATTGTAAGATTGTTTTTTTAAAGGTAAGGTTAAATGTTAGTTAATAAGATTGACTGTGGTTCTGGTTTTGTTTAGTTTTCAAGCATGAATGGTTGTTATTTTATTGAACGAGGGTTTTACTTGTTTACTGATGTTTAGGATTGAGTTTTCCGTGCTCATATTTGATATGTGCTTCCCTTGATATGTGCTGCTTGAAAGAAACTGCAAAATCCCTTTGAATTTTTTTTCTTTATTTGGTCTGGAAATCATCGTTTTCCCCCAGCATGGATTTGTACTCCTCCTTTTGCAGACCTCTCATGGGACAAATGTTTGTTTTGGCAGATGCTATCTTTAAAGCCCTCTTTGGAGGGAACATCCACATAC
>NC_136621.1:28156450-28266450 GCF_933228915.1 Telmatherina bonti
GTATGTGTGTATATATAAATATATATATTTATATACACACATATATATGTATATATATATATATATATATATATATATATATATATATATATATATATAGATATAGATATACACACATATATATGTATATATGTATGTGTGTGTGCAGAACATGATCACAATATCAGTCCAACAAAAACAATCATAAACTGACTGACCAATCACATTAAACGTAATCATACAACACTGGTGTCTCTCAATGACAACATGCAGGCGAAAAAACAAAGCGAGTTAAAAGAACAAAATATTTTGAGAAACTCTGTGGTGAGTCAGAAGGATTGTGACTCACCACACTGAATCACAGTTCCTCCACATGACTAAAGTTTAAGCCAGACAACTCAATTTAATTCTGAGGTTACTGTGGTAGTCAAGGGTATCAACATCACCCCAATAAATAAGGAAAAAAAACAGCTGTCACTGAAATGAGATGAACCACTTCATGCATAGTGACCATATGGTGGACACCTATTTACAAACTTTTTTCTTGCATATTCATGAATAAGGCATTATATTCTTGTTAATAAACCATTCCAGTGGATGCTAGTGAGTCATCCAATACGTTTGTACTCACTGGAGAATAAATAAATATAGGATATAATTAAACATAATGTAATTACGCAAGTTATGTATGTATATATTAGTGTACACACACACTCCATACTCCCGGAGCACACCCCACAGGAGACATGATTGAGACACGCACACACATACAAAACCTAACCAGTTGGTGGAGTCACTTGTCCTGTGACCTGACAGCCAGCAGTTCGAGGCCTGGTCCACTACGCTGCTGCAGCCCCAAGGGAGATGTTTTCTAAGGGCTGGTATCAAATCTGGATAAATGCAGAGAGCTGCATCAGGAAGGGCATCTGGTGTAAAACATCTGCATTCCCCCAATTCAGCTGAGTGATTAATTGTGGCGACCCCTTCAGAGGGACAAGCCTCGGGGAAACAACAACCTAAGAATGTGTCAAAACTGAAAGAGATGTGATAATCTCCTTTTAGTTAAGATCTCGTCTTTCGTGACCTGTTTAAACTTAAAATGATGTTTCTAGGTGAAAGCAGGCCTAAGATGCAAGTTTCTAAAGTTGTCTGTGTTTTAGGCCTGATCCTATTCATTTGTAGGGCAAATAATGCTGTAGTTATTGCTTTTACCACTGGCACGCACAATAGAGAAACATTAACTTTCTATTGGAATGGAAGCAAAATGGACTGCAAATGGAAGTAAAACATTACAAGTCATCTACAGGTAACAGGTTTGTCAACACCTGACTGGACTATTAAGCATATTGTTAAGCACTGATTCCTGTCTTCACAGGTTCAGGCCACATCAGCAGGCAGAATAACCGCAATTCCCTTTTGGTACCACATTTACCTGGACCAGGAGATCAGCGTAAGCACCCTCAGCCAGAACTCTCACTGGAAGCAGGCAGCTGTTGTTTTGCAGCAGCCCATCGAGGTTCGAGCTGGGGACTGGGTCAGCCTTGCCGTCAAGCTTCACAAAAGCACCATCTCAGTTTCGGTCCATATACAGGACACACCTGCACAGATGGACTGTTAAATTGTGTTAAACTGTATGATCTTTTTTTTTATTACATATTTTTATTTTTCTCTGTCGGTATGTGGGAAATGAATTCAATGCTGTACATTTCTTCTCTGGTGTTATTTAAAGATGTCCCATCCCTTTTATTTTTTCCTCTTGTGACATGACTCTCCAAAGTTTCATTGTTTTGCAAACTCAAGAGTCTCTGATCAGCAAAAATTAGATACTAGCTTTGATAATACAGGATGTACTTTGTTAGAGCTTGTGGGAAAAATTCACAAAACATTTATAAATATTACTAGAAAAATTTAATGTATAAAGTATTGCTTTTCTTTTATTATAAATGCAGTTGTAAAGATATTTGGCTCCAAACTATTTCATCAATAAATGTGACAAATGCAAGACTTATATCACATGTAATTTGTTTTTATTGACAATGTAAAATGTTCAACATTACAACTGATGTAATTCAGCAATTTTTATATGTATAAAAAGGCAATGCAACATGCTTGAGCTGGATATTATGCAAAATGTCAAACCGATAGACATTTTTTGACAAACGTATCTTAAACCACATTAATAGTCGGCATCCTTGAACAAATTGATGAGTCACAATGAAAAAGAGCTTGAAAAGTGTGTTAAGGAGAAATCAATGGCTTAAGTGCAGCAGCTGCAAAAGTAGTCCACCTTAAAGGCTGGAAAACTTGCAATAAAACTATATAAATGCTAAATTGATGTAGTGGATTAGACTACTGCCACGGCACATATAACAAGGCATCTGAAGACTAGTTAATCAGCTTATATTAAACATTGGAATAAGCCAGGCACAGTACAACTTTTACAGAATGTTGTGATTTTAGTAATTCAGGATGAATTGTGTCTCTCTTCCTTTTAATACTTGAAACTTCCCCCTACTGTGGATTCACCACTGGCGAAAGGGTCCGTTGGGGCAAGGACCCTAGCAGTCTGATCCCTGCCTGCAGAAGCTAGCATTTGGGACGTGGAATGTCACCTCTCCTGGTGAAGGAGCCTGAGCTGATGTGTGAGGTTGAGCAGTTCCACCAGGGATGTCAAACTCCAGTCCTCGAGGGCTGATGGCCGGCAGGTTTTTGTTGTTTCCCTCTACCAACACAGCTGATTCAAATAAAATGAATCCAGCAACTTCTTGTCAACCTATTTATGAATTTTGGTCAGGTGTGTTGGAGCATGAAGACAACAAAAACCTGCAGGATACTGGCCCTCGAGGTGTAGAGTTTGACACCTGTGATTTAGATAGTTGGACTCACCTCAACACATGGCTTGGGCTCTGGAACCAGTGTCCTCGGGAAGGGCTACTCCAACTACAGGGGGATCACATTTCTTAGCCTCCTTAGTAAGGTATTCAAAGGTCCCTGTTGGATAGTTGAATTTTCGGGTTGAAAAGAAGCTGTATGGTTTTCATACGGGTTGTGGAACAGTGGACCAGCTCTACACAACCTTCAGGGTCTTGAGGGGAATTTAACCAACCAGTCTATGTGTTTTGTGGATTTGAACAAGGTGTTTCGACCATGTCCCCCACGGACTCCTGTGGGGGGTGCTTTGAGAGTATGGAGTACTGGACCCCTTGTACTAGCTGTTCGTTCCCTGTACAACCGGTGTTATATTGGTCCACACTGCCAGGAGTAAGTTGGATTTGTTTCCAGTGATGGTAGGACTCTGCCAAGGGTGCCCTATATCTCTAGTTCTGTTCACAACTTTTCTGGACAGCATTTCTAGGTGCAACCAAAGTGTTTAAGGTAAATTGGTGGCCTCAGGACTAGGTCTCTGCTTTTTGCATATAAGATTCTGTTGGGGTCATTGGGTTATGATCTCCAGCACTCACTCAAGTGAATCACAGCCAAGTGTGAAGTGTTTGGAATAAAAATCAGCACGCATAAGTCCTAGACCATAGTCCTTAGCCAGAAAAAGGTTAAGTGTTCTTTCCAGGTCGAGAATGAGGACCTGCTCCAAGTAGAGGAGTTACAGTATTTGGGGCTCTTGCTCACAAGTGGGGAAAGGATAAAGCATGTAATTGGCATATGATCGATTTGGTTCCGGCAGTAATGCCGACTATTGGTCTGTCATGGTGAAGAAGGACCTGAGCCAAAAAGTGAAGCTCTCAATTTACAGGATGATTTATATTTCTACCCTCTCACCTATTGTCACAAGCTGTGAGTGACCAAAAGAACAAGATCACAAGTACAAGCTGTTGCAATGAGGTTTCTGGAGAAGGCAGCAGGGATAGATGCCTGGACATCTGGGAGGAGCTCAAAGAGCCACAGATCCTCATTGAGAGGAGCCAGATGAGGTGGCTCAGGCATCTGGTCAAAATGCCTGTTACCACCTTTCCCTGGGGAGGTGTTCTGGGCATGTCCCTATGGGAGGAGATCCCAGGGGAGACCCAGGACATGCTGGAGGGATTACATCTGGACAAGTCTGGGCATCTTTACTTAGGCAGCTGCCCTTGCAACCCATTAGATAAGCGATAGAAAATAGATAAATGGATGGATACTTAAAACTATATTTATAGCACCCACTCAAATCCTTTATAATTACAATACACAGTATTCATATTGATATTACACAATTAAAGACATATTTTTTAGGGAACATAGCTTAAAGCTACTCTAACATAGCCATGAAACACTTTGTATCCCTAAAACTTCATTCTGCCTTGGTTTCCTCCTTGCTTGTCCTAAGATAATACATATTCTGAAAAGAACAAAAAGTAATTTAGGGCATTATATGTGCTTTTAGTAATGTAGAGTTGTAGTTTCAATTTCTTCAGTTGATGCAGTCAATTCAAAATACAGACAAAGTTAAAAAAATGAGCCATTTTAAAATTTGCATACATTCCTCTCATCCACATTAAGATGTGACTGACTGAAAATTGTCTAATTGGAAAACTAATGCGAAAATGATTCACTCAGATTTCAGAAGAGGTCATTATTCCAGTCTTACAATGAACTGTGCAAAGGCCATATTCTTTTGGACAAAGAAACTTTCCTACAGCTATCCTACTTAAAAGGGATTTTAGTAAAGTTTACTGAGCAGCACAATTTTCTTGTCCAACATAATACAGCATTAACACCACTTCAAAAGTTATTTATAGTCATAGTTATTTGATGCTATAACTTTACTGAACAAAGGCTGTGCAATGTATCAAAATTTTATCATTGTTATTATATTAACGTACATAGTATCTATCTAGTCTATCTGTGTCTATGTAGACACTGACATGAAATAGAGCAAGCGCAAGTGTATAAATGAGGGATGCATTCCACTTAGGGGAAGTTTTACTTTCCAGCATGTTGTAGAAGCAATTCCTATGCACAGATACAGAAGTAGAAAGCAGCCGTCATTGACAGACCTGAGCTTTTATTACTGAACATTCTTGGGGCTGTCACCAGCAGAGAAGTCCTTTGATTTTGCACTTGTTAGCAAACTTGTTTGATATAGGTGTTTATATATTTAAAATGACGTAGCTTTGTTTGCTTCAGTAATTTCCAATGGAACATGGCGAGGCTCTACCTGGGACCAGCCCAGCCAAATCATTTGCTGTTTGGGACATCAGCCTAAGCTAGGTAATCACAATGAGATCCGCCTCTGCTGGTTCTTTGGTTTGATTTGTCCTTTCTTCCTCTTGGCTTTCTCCAAATCTGTGGTCTAAATCTTCATCACACATAGCTGAGCTGAGTCCAGCAGGTGCTGACAAAGAATGTGGGGTGACTGTTCTGCCTAGGCCCTCATATTGGCCTTTTGGAGACACTTGGTTGGATGCAACTTCAGTGATGGCATCTTGAGATGCTGAAGAGAGAAGGCCGGATCGCTCACCATCATTTTGTGCCTCACCAAAATAGGGCTTTCTTGGACGACCCATGACTGTCCTCCCTGGAAATACAAGTAGCAAACAGCGTATTTTAAGTGATTCTGATATCAGACATACTTCCAAAGAAACCTTGAAGTACATCAGTGCGGGAGACGTCCTTACCAACATTTCGAACTTGTTCAGAAATATCGGCTCTGACATCAGAGATGTCCCACATTGCCAAAAAGGAGTCAAAGCAAGAAACCTCTTCAGCCTCCTGGATGTAAGGTTTGTAAGTGAAGCTGAAGTGATGGGCAATGGCTGCTAGAAACATCTCTACACATATGATGAAGTCCTAAAAGATACAGGACATTAGACTCTGTTTGTGTTACACACTGATGCAAGGTAAGCAATATTCAGGGGTATACATACATTACATCAGCTCTGTTGACCTTCAGACACTCACATTTTTAAATACATATACTTTATTTTACCTGTAAGCCTGTAGCTACAGCCTCCACGCTTTGCCAGTCCCAGGTACGTTTCTCTGAGATAACACCAATCTTCACAAGCAAGGCAATGAGCACAGCTTGCCTGGAGGAGTTGGGAAAGTAAATAAATGTACATATGTACACACAGCTCAAATTGAACACGAACATGAAACGTCCATAAAATTTTCATGCCAAGACCACAACTGTGATTTACCAAAAAGAGACAAAGACCACCATTTTAACACATAGGAATTTGCCCACTGGTTTGATGGGGCTCAGTTCATCTCTAAGTGCCCGGTAGAACAGTACTAGGCAGTACATGGCAAACTGGAAGGAAAGAGAAAACAGAGATAAATGTATTTTAAAATGGATAACTTTACAAACATCTCTCAACATTTTCCCAGATATGACATAGTCCTTAGAAAAACATATAATTTGACTCTTAAAAAAAAAAAAAAAAAAGCAGCTTATTACCAACTGTGATATATTGTTGAAGATAACCAGGTAGGTCCACGCATTTGCTGAACTAAAATTGCCTTCGTCGTATACTCCACACAGCTGACAGATTCTTAGAATGAAGAGAGCTCACATCAAAACAGATCCATGAACAAAATAAGTGAAATTGAATTTATAATTAATTTATTGAAATTATGTGCATTAAAAGCATAGTTTACTTACAAGGCTATCACTGTTGTGACAGGTCTTACAACTGTGTACTGCAACACTCCCAGTTTACATCTCAACAGTAAAACCCTGCAGAGAGATGTTATAATTTGAATGTTGGAAAAGCTGGTTTAGAAGCAGCTGGTGATGAGATAACAAACATTTACTGAATTTAAGATATAACTAAACAACCAATAATGGAACAAATATTTTGAGTAGACTATTGAAAAAAGTGTCCAATATTTATAAAACAACCATTAAAAAAATGGTCCATGATGCCCAGATATAAAAATGCAACAAAACTGTCAGTTAAACATGTCAATAGATGACTAAACTGCTCACCCAAATTAAATAGTACCTAACATATGTTTTTTTGGTTTTTTTTTCAGTTGCCAAGGGAACAAAGCCGGTTTAAACATATAAAAAATGTAGGCACTTTACAAAGACTGCAATGAAAAATTACGCCAGGTAAAGCTGATAGGCTGGGATGAGAGTGTGGAGGAACAGTTAAATTTGTAAGCATCATAGCAATCCCTGCTGTAAAGTGTTATTATTCCTAAAATAACTCACTCTCCCATTGGCCATGGTGGGCAGCAGCAGAGAGGTGGCAGGTGTTTCTGCTGTTCCTGGACCTCAAGCATCAACACTAAACTGGGATACTGATTTTCCAGGTAGTTTAATAAGAACGTCATGAAGTTGTAGATGACATAAGCCTCATAGCACTCTCTGCAAGTGTCAACATAAATTGCTATACTGGGGTATTTCAGGGCAATCCACTGGAAAAGAAAAAACAAAAATCGTAAAGTGAGGACATACAGTCATAAGTGTGGCATGGGGCATAATGACTGACAAAGACATAAGAAAAGTTAATTATAAATACACACACACACACACACACACACACACACACATATATATATATATATATACATATATATATATATATATATATATATGTGTGTGTGTGTGTGTGTGTGTGTGTGTGTGTGTGTGTTTTATTTATTATATAAATAATAATATAAAATAGTTATGTAAAAAATGATGCAACACCTACACTGTCTAAGCTGTAGATTGGCACCATCCATAATATCCTAAAAATGGGAAAAGCAGAATTATTTATAACCTGTGAGAAAAAATTATTAGTAATTAATGTGACGAATAATAATTTTACCTGATAATAGGTTTCTGGAGCTCTGGCTGAGTGTAGTGCACCAGGTGCTGAAGGATACCCCATAATGATATGGGTATAGTCATGAAGACGAATATCCCAGCAATGAACCATGCTTTGTTATGAGTACCAACCTAGCATTAAAAAAATAAAAATAGTTTTGGAAATTAAAATCATAATTTTTTTTTTTAACTGCTTACACTGACATCTAATGATGTCAGTTCTGGAGGCTATATGGCAACTTAAAACATAGCATAACAACCTAAAAGAACATGACGTGTTTTAAGCGGATAAAACTTGCTACTACTTAAAAGTCAAACTTGAGGTAAATGTACTATGCTTGGCTCATCTTATCCCACATTCGAGCTCTGCGCCAGATGGAAAATTATACTTTTTTTTTGTATTCTATCTAGTCTATCTTTGGAGACTAATTACTTTACACATTATTAATTCTATACATAAATCACACAGAGATAAATCATTTCTGCTATTAATGCTGGAGCATATTCATGATAAAACATATTTTAAATCAAGTAACAGTTTAGTAATTTTCACATAGATTTAAGATATTCATTTTTCATCTAACTTCATATAGAAAGTCAGTCATTCATTCTATTTGAACCTCTGTGATTTAAACATATTGAATATTGAATTTCATGTTGGAAACATGTTCAAAGGGAGTCGGGAGAAGCTCAAGCTTATTTAGTCAGTGTATTTAAGTACATAATGAACAAATGTGTAAAACCAGCAGAATTCTCAGAATGAAAACAAATAAACCTGTTAATCAGGTCCATCGTGATACTGACCCCTGACTTCTGAAGTTCCCAGATGCACAGTGGCAGGACGACTATTAGCAACAAAATGTACAGCACAACCACCAGCGGCCGAATCCATCTTCTCCAGTTCCCACAGGAACAGGGCATTTTGACATGAAGACACTGCAGGGCCTTTACATCCGGCCCCTGATACAATAAGTAAAAGCTGAACCAGTCTGACAAACGTTGTTAGCGTCTTTAACGTAGTCACTGTTAGCTTCGCATGTTTGAACTTTGATCTACTAAGTGGGACCAAAGGCAAACCTTTACGTGACAATAAACGTTATAACTCCTTCAGTAACGTTGTATTTCATACATGAGGATGGTGTTGGTGGATAATCAACAGCTCATATGACTCGATTATATAAAGCTAACGTTAGCTTGTCAGCTGATTTACCATGTAAACAAACTGGACGGGTTACCATCCCGCCTAAATTCTTCGAAGTTTACATGCAAAATGCAAATAAACATAACCTCATACCTATTTTAATCGATTTCCTACTTAAGTGTATACATAAAAGACTTTAAAGCTGGTTAATAATAGTCAATAAAAGTTTCCAAAGAAGTAACCTGGCCAAGCGATTACTTCCTGTTTTCGTGTCTGTCTGTAGAAACAATCTGATTGGTTGGATCGTAGCTAGTAGCCAATCATGATGAACAGTCACGAAGTGGGTTTGGTTGCATTTCAGTTTAATAAATCTGTTCCTTTGCCACTAGATGGCATTGTTAATCAATAATTATTAAGATTCCAAACTTTTAATAATGCTCTTCACTTTTTACGCATTCTGTGGTAGTTCTCCAAACCAAATTACGCCATCTAGAGCTTAAGAAGACATGATGGTTTATCTGGACAGTTGATGCAATTGTTGGACCGCTTGTTTAAGTTTAATGCCATGGACCATCTAAACCTCTCACTTATTTCATTGCTTGTCATATTGGCTCTTGGACATTTAGTTTTAGTTTTTGTATTTCAAATAGACATCGTTTAGGCCAATTCAAGGCTCATTGCAGCACTGGTAAGCATACTTATGTCTGTACATCATGTAACTTACCTGGTTTCTTTCTTTTTTTTTTTTTTTTTTTTGGTCACACCACATACTGTCACCTGATTTGTAAAACTCATTTTCAGTGCAGTTTATTCTGATAAAGATATGGCATAAAATTAAATATTTTTAACAGCAATAGATTATACCAGATAATATTTAGTAAATTCATTTAATAAAAAAAATATTTAAAAAAAAAAACTGTAATCATTTACAGTAAATATCCTGTAACATGAACAGAATTGATACAAATTTGTTTTACATCAAATACTCCTCAAATGGAAATAGTTATTTGACTTTAACAGTAGAAGAGAATAGCCTCGTCCTTTATTTGCCCATGAAAGAAGGAATTTGTGTTATTGCAGCAGCATGAAATAATCCAGATACAGAAATAGAATCCTTTAAAAAGAGTATTTTCTAGCTCTTAAAAAGACTTAATTTCAGTTTGAATTCTTTTTCTTTTCTTCGTTGGAGTCTCAAATGTTTTTTTTTTTTAATTTAGATGATGAAACTGACAAAAGAAGGCCCATCAAAACTAAACATTTCCCCTAGTGAGTATAAATGCACTTTTATATGAGGTTTTCTTTCAAATAAGGGACAGCAGAACTTTTCTTTCCATTACACCACATCTTCACTGCCCCACAGTCACAGAAATCACTGATTGTTACAGGACAGATTGTTCATAAATTTTGAATTGATCCTTTTGGCTTTTATGAATTAGAAATAGTCTTTGCCACAAGTCCTCTGAGCTGGTGCCATGGTGGATAGCTTGAAGGGACTGCCATGCAAAATGGCATACGGGGTACTGCCATGTAAAGGCAGGGTACATAAACATATGTTGTGTCTGATCAAACCCAAAAACACATTTCAGCATAAAGGATGTGGCGTCCATCATGCCTTAGTGAATTACATAGTAGATTGTTTATGCACTGGGTGGAAACACATAAATGGTTAAAGAGAATGGATAGGTCTGAGGAATAATAATAATCAATGCAGAGCAAAGGAGGAGACATACTGTCTCAGTGCTGGGATATAATCCATCAGCCAAAGTGCACCTCCTTTGTCAAAGGAGTACACAATGCTGCAATTGTTCAACGATTACTTATTTATCTGAATATGCCTGCCATAGGCCTGTGTGTCAGGAAATGTTCTGACTCACTGAGACTGTTCCCTTCAGTTCATCATTTATGTTGCTGCTCAGGAATAACAGCATGAGAAAGATACAGTTGGCGAAGCTTTGAAAAGTAGTTTAAGAAAAGTTTCAGGTTTATATGATTCTAAGCTTCTAAGAGGGCTACAAGCAGTGGCATTTTATATGTTATTTGATTAAATTCCATTGAGAAATGATAGAAAATGTGGGGTATTATTATAGAAAATCTGACTAGATTTTTTTCAACACAGATTGCACAGATAGTTATTCCTTCATCACATAAAGAACCTCTTTGATTTGATCTAAGTTTCGTTTTTAGTCTGGTTGCTGTAAATTTACATGATGTAATTAACTGAAATAAAATTGAATTAAAACTATGTGATTAACTATGTGAAGGATTATAATGTGTACATGATATATACAATACCTACATTTACAAACCCTTTCTTTCAAATATAGGTAATTCTTCTCAGTTTCTGAAAAAAACAAAAAAAACAAAAACGTAGTTTGATAACTATAAACAGTATAAATTTGTAAAAAAAACAAAACAAAAAAAAGATTGTATGACAGCCAGTTTGTTTACTTGTAAGGCTGCTTAATTTTCCTCAACACAAGAGTAACATGGGTCACAAATGCACCTGACCCCACTTTATTTGTTACTTTACTTGGATTAAGTACAATAATGCAGCATCCATGACAGTTGCTTCAGCAATTGACCACAACAGCGTTAGATATTGAATTAATTTGTTTGAATGTTCTGATTGTTTTTTGTTAAATAAATACAATTAATTCAGGTTTGGTTTTTTTTTTGTAGAAAAAAGGGTCATTTAGATAATAGGAGCAAATACTTTTGCCTTTTTATGTTATTGTAACCCGCAGATTATGCTGAATTACTAAATCAGTGGAGCAGTCACGATCAAACTGGGTTTCATTTGATTTGTGGTCGTGATGCAAAAATGTATTTAAAATGCTTAATTTGAATTCTTCATAACAATTGATGTGGTGACTTTTTCAGCTTTATAAGTGATCATGATGTCAACATTCAAATACCAAAACTAAAACTATCAGTAAATGTCTGCAACTTCCTTCTTTCCTCAAACATTTTCAGAAGATCAATGGGTGAAAACAAACAGCACTATTTTTCAGAAACTTTGATGAGTTTCCGAAAATGCCAAAAAATATTTTGATTTATTAATAAGTTTTAGCCTTTGTGTAACAGAGATAATTAAAAAAAAAAAAGAAACTGCCTCTTAGTGTCTTCACTGACCGATTTAATTGTATCTAGAAAATATAAACAAATCGAGATATGATGCCTGTAAGACACAGAAAAAAGGTAGGATTGGGGTATATTTGCCATTGTGTTGCATCACTTTTCCCTTTATTGGCTTTTTTCTTTTGCTTTTGAGAACTGGAGGGTTTCTCAAAAGGAATTTGTCTTTATTTTTGTTGAAAACAAGATTTCAGCCTCCCAACAGGCTGTGCGATTTTTCTCTTTTTGAAGGGCCTTACATTTAACATAAAATCTGATCTGAATTACGGCAAGCCAAAAAAAAAATCTATTATTTACTTGTTCCAGTTTTAGGTTGCATTTCTGGATACAGTGTTATTTTGGATTGGATGAAAACAGCTTCACATATTACCAATCTCATTTGATTATGTTAATCAGTGGAATGACAGTTTATGATGGTACTTTCAGATTTTTTTCGCCTTTGACAGGTTGGGAGTTTGTCACTAAGCAGTGAGCCATAACCTATTTCTTGCCTAAAGCTTCCTTTTTTGTAAAATGTTTATTATTATTATTAATAATAATAACAATAACAATAACAATAACAATAGCAATAACAATAACAATAACAACAACAACAACAACAATAATAATAACAATAATGATATTATTATTATTATTATTGTTATTATTATTATTATTATTATTATTATTAATAATAATAATAATAATAATAATAATAATAATAATAATACAATTTCAAATCAAACAGTTACAGAAATCTCTACATTTTGCCTGTAAAATCCCCATAACTTGCCTCATAAACTAGTTGTTAAGTGATTTTCCTTAAACGTACTGTAACAACAACACAACGGGAATGAACTCTGCATAGAGCAGCAAGGTGGTCTTCTGAGATCCTCTGTTATTTGTTTTTGGGCTTAATTCAATTCACCACTGGCAGGGAACAGTGTTCCCACCAAATACCAGAAATGAAACTATTCCATTTCATGCTCCTTGCATTTTTTACACTCTGATTTCTGTCTTTCACTGCCTTATCACAGTTACAAAACTTAATTTTATTTGTCTGCGTTAGTTATTCTCTTTTCCACTTCGTTAAACAGTTTCCTGTCATATTCTAGCAAGTTTGGGCAGTTAGATAATTGTTCTCGGGGTTATTTAAACTTAATTGAGATGTGATTTAATGTGAGGAATATGAAACGCTTTCATAATATTTATGTCCTGGTTATCTAACTTCTAAAACAAAATAACAGAAAGATTTCTGATAAACCTCCAACTGCTACAATGGTCTGTTGATTTTGGCATCTTATCAGCACTGCATATGGATGAAATGGTTCTGGTTGCTGTCTATTTTTGACAGTGACAGGAAACTTTCAGGGTAATGACATGAATACTAACTATCCAGTGACTGAATTTAGTCCCAAACCTTGCAAATATATGTACTAACAGTATTATAAATACAAAAAATGCTTGTCACTTTATAACTATTCAGTTTTGGGAATTTTTCATCTATTACTAGAATTACACGAAACCCAGTCCAGCCAGTGGTCAAAACTAGCTTTCTTCTATCCTTTTCTTGGGTGTAGAAATAAGAAGTTAAATGATTTGTCTCAAATTCCCACCATCCAAGCCTTTCACATCCTCTGCGCTGACATTCGCAACCCTTAGGGCTCTGTTGCAGCGCAGGTCACAGTGCACTCCAAATCACTCCCAGACTCCTTTTTTTCACAAACATGGAAGAAAAACAGCAGGGGCCTCTCAATTTCTTGGAGAAACCCGTGCAACAGTAAAATAAACTGTCACGCTTCTTACAGTGGGGATAAAAATGATTTATTGGTTGAAGCAGCAGCATTTACATAAGGATAACAAGAAAAATCAATAACAATAAAATTACTGACCACAAATTCTGATGATTTGCTTTTAATGAATAGTGGTAAAATGATATGGGACAGAGAGGATGTTGCTTGTTCTTCACAAGTGTGCAAAACACTCCAACAATAGAAGTGCAAGTAACAGCTCGCATGCATGCAAGCACACATTCAAACTCACACAGGTTTATGTATATTCACACATGAAATATAAAATATTATGTGGAAGTTTACTTTGAGCCCAATACAATACAGACATATTGGGAAATATCCTCATTTGTGTAGAGGATTTGTCTAGATGTGATGCCCCAGTTTCACGTCTATCTGTTAAATATAAAGCTAGAGGCAAAAAGCTGATGAGTTAGATTAGTTCGTTTATTGACTACATAGATGTATTTGTACAGGAAAGAGTCTAGAACTGAATCCATTAAAGTAATGAATAACTCACTCACTTGTAGTACTTAAAGTTATAGCTAACTTTACAAATCAGCTAAACTTATTGTATATTTGATAGTTTTTATATTTTTCAGTTGTAAGATTCATCCAGAGTATTTTTACACAACCCAACCACACACATATTCACCCTGATAGACATAAAAATAGACAGTGAGACATTATAGTTGAACAAGTCAACAATGAATGCTTAAATGTCACAACGTTTGAATAATTTGGATCAGCAATTCAGAACATCATCCATCAACTGAGGCTATATTTATGGAAAGCTTAAATGAAAAAAACAAACTAGGGGATTTTGGGCAAAGCAGACCACCCACTTTCTTCTACATTCTGTCTTGATGCTAAATGAAACAAGCAACTGACTGTACCACTGTGCATAAGAGCAACATCTTCTTACTAAACTATTTTAAAACATATTTCCTAAAATGTTCAACCTTTCTTCATGTTAGGAGTGTGTAACATTTCTTGCATTATGTTTGCATATGTCATAACAATTATAATGTGGTTTGAGTAAAATACTGTAAAATACTTCTAATCATTACTACAATACAGCACACTATGCAGATATTTATTCAACGGGTTATACAAGCCTAGATGATATTATAACTGTTTGGATGGTAAGCCGATGGTTTTGGATGGTAAAATTCACAGTCTTGTGGGAATAAAAACTATTTTCATTCAATAATAATATCAGTTTTTGCAATACAAGTTTGAAAATAAAGCTTCATTGGATTTATGTATTAGAAATCCTGACATTGGACTAGTCTGTTTCAACAAAAATTTCCAACCTTGTTCAGAATTTTGTAGATTTTTTTTTCTCTTTTTTTAAAATTTTTTTTACTCTTTTGGCAGATCCTGACACATTAAATAATTCTCCTGCAAAATATTGTTTTAAGTCCATGTACAACACAGAGCTCATAATCAACATTTATCTCATTAAAACAGTTAACATTTTTGTCAAAACTTTTTGATTTTCCTTAGAGACATTCCTTTTTCCTTTTTTGTTATTCAGAAAAGGCAAAGTGTCAAACATCAAACTAAAGAGCTCCAAATGATCATGTAATTATACTACAATGCATCTCAGTAAAATGAGTAATATACACAGCAGAGCCATGCACGTGAAAATTAACAGTTGCTCCTATCAGCAAGCTTTTCAGTTTTTATTGTCAGTGAGTGGTGAACTCCTGGGAACAGCTAATACTCGTGTTTTTTTTTACCCTCCTGACAGCGAACAGTCAGTTTTTTCCTTCTGTATAGCATCCTTCCCGGTGGTGTTGCCCTTTACAGGAATAGCATGCTTGGCTCCTGACAGAGAGCAATTTATAGAGTTCAGCTGCATCCCTTAAAAAAGCCCTCCTCATCCTGCTCTCCCCCTTCTCCTCTCCAGCTTTGGTGTCACTGTCCGTGGGTGTGGGAACCAAAGTTGTTCTTAAGAAGTTAAGCCAGCTGAAAGGCTCAGGAAACTCACTCCATTGTTTATGCCTTTTACTTCCAGTTCCTGATATGTCATGCTCAGACTCGTGTTGCTTCGGTAGTCCAAGCATAGTTTGATAAAAGTATGATTTGGATGAATACATAGCATTAATATTTTTTGCATTTCATACAGCTAAAAGCCTTAAACTCCTCTGATGAGCTGTCACTTGCTGTCTTTCCTGATGCTGCGGTCAGTGTGGAGGTTGTTGGGCTCTGGGCTTTTACACTGGATGCTGGTACCGTTCATCGGCCCAGTGCTGCTCAGCTGGTTGTCAGCATAACACCAGCAGCACAAACACGACTTAGAAAACATGTGAAGAGAGTAGAGAGAGCATTTTAACATGGTGGTATTTACCACAATGTTTTTCCCACATGTGAAGCTAGTCTCTCATTTATTCCCACAAACCTGATTAACATGCAAACTTAGGGTATGGTTTATCTCCAGACCCATTCCCTCGACAGATGTGTGTAATCTCAGTCAGTAATGTGACTACATACATCATCAGACTGCTTTTACATGTTGCTCATGCAATGTCATCACCATCATAGCCTCTGACTCATGAGCAAAAGGTTGAGTTTAATTGCTTCCCAAGGCTGGCTAACTGAGATAGTTGGGTAAGTATGTATGTGTGCATAGATAAGAATGATCAAGTGTATGCGCTACATTAAATTGTAATGAGAGGTAACTTACCTTAAAGCAGTTTTTGAACTTCTTGCTGACAAAATATAATATAATGGGATTTATGCATGAGTTAATTGTTGCAAGGTTGATGCTGAGGTAATCCAGGACCAGCAGGAAGCTGAATATAAAGAAAAGATGAGAAGATTAGCTGGGAAAAGAAAATAATTTACCTCAGTGTTTCCCTTATAGCTTTAAAGAGAATGTAATGCTATTTTTGTGGTTATTCTTTTGTCACTGATGTATTGAAAAGCATTTATTTCTACCTGGTAAGAGTAATAAAAGATAATTTCCCTTTGTCTGTTTTTGTCTGCAGGGAAGATTGTTAAAGATCTACCATGCCAACTTCAACTAAACCAAAAGAACTCATTATTTTGGTTTAACATGATGCATTTGCCTTGGTAAGTTTTATGAGATCTCTCTTTTTTTTCTCTAAAAGGTCTGCAATGTAAGAGGTTCACACCAGGTTTCCATTGCTGTTTCGATTTCATTTTAACACTTTAATGGTTACATGAAGTAAAAAGTCTTGTCTGTATTGATGTGGATTTGATGGAAGTAACTTCTCAAACCTGGCAAAGTTTAAAATGACTCATAAGCTGTTTCTAGCCTGAGCTCATGTGACTCACCAGCCCCCTCCCAGATATGACATAGCATGAAAGATTATCCCAGAGATCAAAGTATTTTTCTTACAAGAGAACTGGTCATTTTACTTTCATGGAAGTTTTTTTTTCACTCCTTCAGGATTGTTTAAGATAACTTCTTGTTCTGCTGAATTATAACCATTGGCAGAATTGTCTATAACACTTCTGGCAAAACAAAACAAGAGTTTATTTGCTTCAAACTAATGGAAACATGTTTGGTCCGCATTTATTTCTGGCTTTTCAAAGATCACATTTGATTTGCTCTGCCAGTGTTCGCGCTACTTCATTTAATTTCCCCTCGGTTATATACATCACCATAAAAATTTTTTTTTAATGCATGCCAAAATTGTTTTTCTTGCAAACGATTTTAAAGGATGAGCAGTTACGTGTATGGCACCATTTTCTACAAGTCAGTCCTTCTTAACATGAGGTGGTGGCCTTAAAGGGACAAAAAGTAATGAGGTGGGATGTTTCATCGTACAGCTTGAGAAAAATCTGTTTGCTTTTCTAAACTAAACTTTTCTAAACTTTTCTAACTAAAACATGAAAAGTTAATGTAAAAGATACCAAAAGTACAATCTTGGATTCTTTAAGTAAATTTGGTATGTGTGTTCCTGGAAAAACTCACTTGAGCAGCTCACAGCGCATCTTATCATTCTGGTGATAAACCATCTTCTTAAGAATCCTGCTCAGGTGCAGTGGGAACCAACAGAGGGCAAATATTAACACGAGGCAAAAGACAGCTTTGGCCACCTCCCTCCTCTGTGGACAAAAATACCAGATAATGTTCTGCCATTAAAGAAGAAACAAAGTTTATGCTTAATGGAAGTTAAAATGTTACAGAAATGGCTGACAGTCAATCAGGCATAGTCATGTTTATTAAGATTGGAGAACTTGTTATTATTTTGAAGTGTTGTCTAACCTGTTTGAGGTGTTCACTGAGTGCGATCCGAAGTTTGCCATTCCAGTGGTTGAGCATCTCGCAGGTCATCAGAGTGTAGAAGATGGCAGTGCAAGCCAATGGTACACAAAAGTAGAAGCCAAACAGCCACCAGTCTTTAGCAGCTATATAGAACTAAAGACAAACAAGGGTGGCAACAACATTCATTAAATTCTAAATGTAATTATGTTATGATTTATCAAGCAACCTTAGAGTAAAAAACTGAAGTGCTGTCTGACCAAGCTCTTTATGTTGCACAAAACATCCTTAGAGTTGTCCGGTATGTTTATCTTCACATCTAAAGCCTTCTTCATACTCTCGCTCTTATCCCTCCCCAGTAACAGTGTTGCACAATTAACATGTATGTCTCCTGTCTCAGCAGGTCTCAGGTCTCCCTGGCCGGGATTAGCAGTTCCTTTTGTCTTTCTGTCCTCTTCCCCCGACACAGCAGAGGCAGATGGCTGCTTGTCCTTGAGTCGGGTTCTGCAAGACGTTTCCTTCCTGTTAAAAGGGAGTTTTTTCCTTCCCACTGTCGTCAGTGTGCTTGCCCAGGATGGGAGATTGAGTTGGATCCTCCAACTCAATCTATTGGTTTCCTTATATAGACTATTATGAATTGGCATTATTTATATTTTTTTTCCTGTCTGTAAAGCGTCTTGAGATGGCATTGCTGGGATTTGATGCCATATAAATAAAGTTGAATTAAACTGAATTGTTCTTGACACATCAGCCGAGCAGAACTTTTATCTTATGGGGTTTCGAGAAGTATTGTATGATTTGGTGGATTTGGCGTGGTTAACATGTTTGCTCATTGCATCGTCTCAATGATATGCAGTGCAGGGTAATTTGAGAATATTGGAAATGTCCACTACGGACCTGTGGCAGGGGAAACTGCTCATAATGTTCCACTTTAAGCCTGTGATTTGTCCACATTTCTGACTGAAATAGCTGTAACCAAGATTTGTTAGTGGCAAACATCATATTCTCTGCCATTCACATGATAATATTGTGCTGGCTGTTTTTAGTAGTAGTAAATTTCACGTTTGACGATAAGATGAAAAATACCAAAGATTCACTGCAAACAAAATCTTTGTGAATGCTGCTCCATATTAGAATAGCAACTCTAAAAATACACAATTTCTACAATGGTCATGCCATTATGGCCCAAAGTTTAAAACAAAATGTGATAAATGTGCTCTTTTGGAACACCCCATTTTCAAAACCATAAAAATGCAACCAAATCTTCCTATACAAATTGTTGAAAATCTTGTATTGCAGAGCTTCTCCCAAGCCTGGTGTAGCCTACTACATAAGAAGCAATTGACAATAAAATGATGAGAAATGTAAGTTCTGTTTTTCTGCTATTAAATTATAATGTTAAGGACATTTGCTTCTTTCAGCATTATTTTGATATTTGGGAGATTGCTTTAGTTTTGTTCATAAAGGCACATGTGGCTCATCTTAAGGCCCCAAGGCCTCAGTAATTGCACTTGGCCTGCAATCAATTATGTGCTCCAAGGACATGAAAAGGCCACAATCACGAAAGGGAAAAACAAGTCAGGACTGAGACAATTTATCTCTTAATTTTATCCTTTACTTTAAAATCAGGATTTTTGGAGAAAACTTTTTTAGTATGACTGCATCCCTCAGTTTCTTGGTGTCTCGATAATATGCAGCTATTTCCGTATATTTTTAGCCGAAGTAGAAAGTGTAGGCGATTGTTTTTACAGTTGCATTGATGCACTAAAAATATACATCCAAATATAATCAAAATAGTGCATTAGCAGTTAGTGATCCATTAAAAACACTCAAACTCAAAGCAAATAACAAATGCATTTAAAGTGATGCGGACATTAGGCTTAAGGTGCACTTTAACTTTATGTAATGCTTGAATAGGAAAGCTTCCTAACTCATTATTCCAAGAATGTTTTTTCTTTATCTTACTACATTTGACAGTTGATGTAGTTTCAGTCTTCTTACACCCAAAGTCAGTGTTTTTTATGCTTGCCGTTTCCTGAGGCTAAAAAAACCCCCAACAAACTCAGTAACAGACAAAATAAAATTTGATGATAAATATTTGTTGTATAAAATCACTTGTGTTTTGAATTTTACTATTAATATCACTTTATAGATATTTTAAAAACAAAATAAAGGGTAAAATATGAGAAAGAGATAGACTTTCTCAAACTTTTACTGAGAATGTGTGAATTATTCGTGTGATGAATATGTATGGAGAAGAAGGTCCAAAGTCCCCAATTAACCTAAAAAAAGTCTGACTGCTTCTGAAGTGTTCATAAAATGGAACAAAATAAATAGAAAAGACAATAAATACCTTCATGAACTCTGTCTTTGGGTTAAGCATGCAAGTGCGCATGGTATTATTGTTGTAGTTGAAGGTGACCATATCAAAGACAACAGCCTCAGGTACTGCCAGGACGAGAGACAACACCCAAATAGTCACAATCTCGATGACTGTGAAGGGAGGAATGCCCACACCCTGCACCCTGCTCCATGAGGCCACAGCCCTGTACCTGCATCACAGGAGAATACAAAACCAATATTTAATGGGATGCTTTGCATATGCAAAACTAAATCAGTGTATAAGATAAGCTAAGAAGATTAAAGAAATACACAAATAAATTGTTTCACCAACTTTTATGATGAAATCTTGTGCTCGCGGGATAAAAATTAGACATTAACTGTGCACAGTTAATGTTACATGTATCATGCAAATACAACATTTTAATGTTAATCACATCATATATTTATATTCTTTAAAAAAATAAACATTTCGGTAAACACTCAGTACATTTTGCATTAGTAGTCTGTAATTCAGTAAAGTTGTCTCTTTTACGGCTTCCTGACTGGCAATGTTAACAATGTCTTCATGCCTGGCAGCACACCAAATACAACAAACTGCTCAGTCAGCAGACTATCAGAATGTTAAGAATTAATGAGAAGAGATGATCAATTGTTTATCTTTAATATCTAATATTTATATTTTTGTGGAGCCTCCAACGAGACTGGCCCATGTTGGCAGAGAGGTCTGTGTGTTGGCTTGTGTTTCCCATGCACTGAATACTTGTTTGGTTGTTTGTTTCATTAATAGAAACCACTTGTCGAAATGTTTTAGTAAAATCATGCATCAAGATTTTATGGCAAAAACAATATATTTTTCATGACACATTTGAATTTCTCTGTTGAACAACATGGCGGCATTTATATTTTACTAAGTGGTATTGTATCCACCTTTTTCTCTTCCTACAACATTGCAGAAGATACAAAAGGGACCCAGTTAGTTTCATAATGCACACAGATGAAGATATGCTTTGCATTTCCTGGAAACAAATAGAGACCATGTGGACTTGAATACAGCAGTAGAGCACTGTAGTCTGCCCTTTTCTCATAATAGAGGTCATTAAAATTGTCTGGCTGGTTGGACCTTGGAGCCTGTTTAGAGCAGGTAAAGCCTTTTATCCTTGAATCTGAATACCGCATAAGAGAGATGACACTGAACTTCAGGACTCCAGGACCATAATTTATTTATTCCAGAGTTCCTATCAAGATTTTATTTAATATATTATGAACTCCTCAACCTGCTGTCCATACAGACTAATACAAATATCACAAACCAAGGGTACAAAATGTTATATATATATATATATATATAAGTAGATGCATAATTCTATAGAGAGAAAATACATGCACTGAATTTCAAAGCAACAAATGGAAAAGCAGGAAAACTACAAGTTGTTCTCAGATGACAATACAACATTAATAAGGATCAAAAGATCTAACTGAAAAATGATTATTTTAGTTTTCCTGTCATTATTGTGAATCCAATCAAAATGTTTACATAATTTGTCATGGCAGTGATCTAAATCAGTTTCTAGATCAGTTAACTACTTGAGTTACATTAGAACAAATTAATCTGCAGCAAATATTATTTTGTTTTGATTGAAATATGAGCTAATTGGCAAAAGGCTAGCTCGCCAAATCCAATTAGTTTGATTTTTTTTCTAATTCTGCACATCAGTAATTGCTAGTAAATGAAGAGGTTGCATTGATCAAGGCATCTGTGCAATATTGGTGCTGCTACAACCATAACCACTACTAATATGATTTATTTTCATTAGAAAACCATTGCATATGTGTAGAATAATAATATCAGATGAAATCCCTTTGTGATGAGAACAGTTGTTATGTCCATAATAAAACTAAATAAATTCCCACAGATTTAATTGAAGAAAAGGTTTCATGAAACGTCATAAACAAGAGAAAAAACCTTGCCCAATGTTTTTGGTCCCACATAATATATATCAACCTTTCTTCTTTTGTTGTTGTAATTTAAAGCATTTCCTTGAGTATAACTAAAGCTTCGCATGCACTGTAAAACCTCTTGATGTGACTGAACTGCATAAACCACCACCAATGTAGGAAACTTTCGGCAAAACTACCATTTGATCAATAAAAATTGAGATGTGTGAGAGAGCACTGACCTGTCCACACTGAGGGCGCATAAGTTGAGGACTGTGATGCCCACAGAGGCCTTTTGTAGGAAGGGCACCAGCTTGCAGAGACACAGGCCAAAATCACTGTCATCAAACGGGAAACGTGATGCAAGGAGCTGAAGGAAACATGTAGTAGACACTTAAATAATGTGACTCCAAGGAGTTTGGAAATATTTCCATTGTTCAATATTCATCACATGCACATTGGTAAGATGTTTGTCAGTATGCAAGTTAAACTACTATGTTGTTTCCTAAATATCTGGAAAAACAATATTAATCACAACCCTAAATCCACTGCAATGGACAGGCGAGCTCTCCAGGGTGTACCCTGCCTTTTGCCCAAAGACTGTTGAGATAGGCTCCAGCTTCCCCGCGACCTTTCATCGGACTAAGCAGTTAGGATCATGAAGAAACCCTAATTCCAATGAAGTTTGGATGAAGTGAAAGATATAAATAAAAACAGAATACAAGGATTTGCAAATCCTTTTGAATGCTCTTAAACTGAATAAACTAGGCCACTATATTCGGTGTCCAATTCCATGAACTTTATTATTATTTTATTTTTGTTTACTCACTTATTTAAAATGTAATGCCTGCAACACATTTAAAAACCTGGGACAAGGGTGACAAAAAACTATGAAAGTTGAAGAAAATTGAAAAAAAAAAAGCACTTGACCATTGTGTAAAGGATATTACCACGTGGGCTCAGGAATACTTAACACTTTGTTGCTACATCTACATGTGCAAGTTCAAATTTTACCATGCAAGGCAAAAGTTATGTATCAACACCACCTATAAATGCAGTTGGCTTCTCTGATTCTGAACTCATCTCAAAGGGACTGATGCAAAATAGTCCACATTTCAAATAATTTTTGGAAATCATTGACCCTATATCCAACAGGCGAAAGAGGGAAAGGGCTATCTGAAATATTGTCTATACAAGATTTAAAAGCCAGAATTTGTGATGGCATGGCAGTGTATTAAGCCTCCACAAGAAGTGAGAACGTTTTTCTTGTTCTCGAGGCCACGAGAACAAAATGATGGCATTTCTGTTTTCACAGACATGACTGGGGATAGCTTGTAGCTTGTTCTTGATGCATCAGTTGGACAGAAATTTCTTCTCACGGGGCTCCAAGAAGTATTGCGTGATTGGACGCACATTTAAGGTGAGTGCGCGAAATTTCTTTCAATACACGGTATTTAAAGACACCTACGCTGTCTTGTACACAACCTGCCCTGCTGGACAAAATTTCTTGTCAAACATGAAATAACTGGCTTCATTGCACATAAAAGCACAGAGATTCCCCTGCAATGATCCCTGTCCCATTGCAAACAAAGATTTTTATAGAGTTGACCATGTTAAAAAACCTTTTTTTCTTGCTCTTGTAGCCTAGAGAGCAAGAAAAAAGGTACAGACATGGTATGGACAATGCCAAGTATTCTTCAATACCAAGCTAAACTCATTATTTGGGCAGTACATCACTGTGGATTCATAGTAAAATAATACAGGTACTAGACTGGTCTGTCTTGCAGTCCAGAGCTGTCTCCCATTGGCGCATTATCAGGCTCAAAATAGGATAACAAAGACCAGGGACTGTTGAGCAAATGAAGTTGTTCACCAAGCAACAAGCTTCAACAACTGGTGTTTTCAGTTCCCAAATGCTTATTGAGTGTTGTTGTAAAGAAAGGTGAAGTACCACAGTAGTAAACCTATCCCAGCGTTTTTGGAAAGTGTTGCAGGCATCAAATGAAAAAAGGGAAATATTTTTAAAAAGACAAACAAACAAACAAACAAACAAAAAAACAACAACAAAGTTTAGCAGTGTGTACATTAAATATCTTTTCTTTGTAGAGTATTCAATTTAATATATAGGTATTTATATTTTAAAAATGTGCAAATTGTATTTTAATTTACCATTACAGGATGTGCATGAGATGAAATCCCCAAACTGGTTACAATGTTAACTGTTGAACTGGCCCATGAAATGTTTGATCGAGGTGTGATTCTGAACTTTTCTGACATGTTAATGACTTGTGAATTAATTAAAAACTATAACATGTTCCTATCATGTGTTTTAATGTTTCAACATTTTATAGTGTATTGTTTCCACTCATGTACACTATAATGAAGAAAAAAGTCAAATTAAATAAATTTCCCCCTCAGCACAAAACAAAGGATACTGTTTTCGGAAACAACGTCCTTGCCTCAAGGAAGAGAACGGGGGCTTTCACCACAGTGACTGTGGCTGTTTCTTTGTTTGTGCAGGAGCTGCCGCCCCCCCCCAAGAAGATTTTTGTTTCCTCTTGCACATGTGCTGCTCAGACTACAAAGTCGGTGTGCCTTCAGAGTCCCAAGTTAATTTTAACCAGGTGGCTTTCTCATTTTTCTCTCAGAAAATGACATCCTTTAATGTGGCTCAGAAGATCAGGTTGACTGATCACTTCATTTTGCCATCTTTCTTTATTATTACACAAAACAAGACAGTGTTTACTGGCATAAATCAAACCAAGGCAGGAGCCTTGCAACAATTTATTATATAAGTCACGCAAACACTTCATATTTTAAAGTGGTCCAGGGTAAACAAAAGTATTGTGAGACACGCAAAACTGAAACCAGCTGTATCCCACATGCTTATTACCCAGTCTTTTCAATACACTCCCAGACTGAACAGCTACTAAATCTATTATTCTAAATTTTCTGACAACTTGCTATGCAATGAATAGTTCTCATTAGTGCAAATGTGACAAGCCATTGACCTCAAGCAAATGAGAAATGTTAACAAATTTATACACAACATTAATCTTAATTACTATTTACCCCTATTTATTTATTTTGTACCAAGTAAAGTACAAAGTACTTTTTAAAGAATACATCTATGTGACTTTAATGAAAAACTGAGTTTAGAACCAGTCAATTGATGGATAACAATTAAAAGAAGTTTTAGACAAAGTAATTATTACCTCTATTCAATACAGTCAATACAAAGCCAGAGGTATGTGTGGCTGCAGCCTGCCTTCTGTGTTTATTTAAATCAACCATATCCCTGCTCCTCTCATCGCTAATCTGACCACACCAGGAAGATAAAACGGCTTGACTGATTATACTTTCCCGTCTGTTTGCATACTCCCCAGACCCCTTCCCACTCCTCCCCTATTCCTGTCTGTAATATTCCACTTTATCTGTGCGTGTCCCCTCCATTGTTGCTGCATTTCATCATATCAGCAGTCAGACCTGCCACTCAACAACTTGAAAATGAGGTTAAAGCGTAATTAAACATGCAACAGTGGAGTGAAACTGTACCTTATATACATTGATAGGTATATCAATGAAAATGTAGATAAGGTCGCCCAGAGCCAGGCTGGCAATGAGGGCATTGGGTCCATTCCTCATGCACTTGTGCTGGTATATAATCCTCAAGAGGGTGGCGTTACCAACCAGGCCAACCACAAAGACTGTGATGGAAATTACTGTGTTGATGTACTTAAAATAGTTGTTAATGGAGGGATTTCTAGGGCACATTGGAGGTGGCACTAGTCTCTTTATAACTGTTTCATTTTCAGAGCTGGATCCCAAAGTTTGTGCATCAGCTCCTGGGGTCCATGAGGGAAGGTTAGGTCCTGTGCTTGGGCTGATGGTGCTGTAGATACCTGGAGACTGGAGGGTGGAGTATATCGGAAAGCCAGGGAGAGAGTCCTCCACTTCAGCGCCGTTTATCTGGCACATTCCTCTGGCTGCCATACAGACCATTAGCATAAACATATGCCCAGCTGTGGTGGCCATTATTGAACCAGTTGAGCACTTTGATTTCACTGACTGAAAGACTGTCCCAATATGTCACTGGTCAGGGAGGGGGAAAAAAGAAAGAAAGCAAAAAAGGTTATTTTCAGAATCATCATATCACCTGCTCTGACCTCAAACTAAAGAAATAGTAAAGTCTTTCATGGACAAACATAATTGACACAAAAAAATGAAAACTATTTCTGTCCTGTTCAGTTCATATACAGGAAGTTTAATAATGTCTTTAAGACTTCAAAAAGATTTTACCAAGGAGGAACAGATGAAAAATGCCAGAACTAGTTATAATAATCAGACAGTGAGGATGAGGCATCGCCTTTTGGGCACCTCTTTTGCTCTCACTAATTTCCAGAAGAATGAGCAGTTATTTATGTCTTTAGGTCAAAATTGTTTGCATGGATTTGCACAAAATGATATCTCCAACTCTTTCTTATCCTTCTGTTTCTAATTTTGAAAGGTTTAAACACCTGGAAGTGAGTTCTTTGTTTAGCAATGGATAAGAGCTTCAGGGCTGATTTTTCAGAAACTTGGACAATATTAGAAAAAAGGTTCACATTAAAAACTGATGAGGATTCAAATTTAAAGTAAAAAACATACAATATTCGAGGGAAAAACACATTTTCTGGACAAAATCAGAGAAATTCATTCCACGAAACAACTGGTTTTGGGTGGATAAAGTTTCAAACTATCAGATCCATAGTGAAGCTGTTTTCATCACGTTACAGCACAGGCAACTCTTATAGCCCAGAGTTGTTCCTGTTCAAAGTCCCTGCTGTCACCAAATACATAAAGAACTATTTAGCAGCCAGCCCTTCAAGTAGCATCACAGTTTAGCATCAGCATGACACTGTTGGGATCTGTGACAGCACGCAAACTGATCTATCCATAAATAATAAATACGTTTGGTTTTCACCTACCGCTTCTAAAATGTCTGCCTGGCCCCCTTGGAAACCGTCAGGCAAACTTTCAGCTGAAGCCCCCAGACATCTGTATCACATCACATGAGTAATTAACGCACTATCAAAGCTGCACCGTATCCCTCTTGGTTTGAGCAATGCACCCGTCTGCTCTGAGGTGCCTTCGCATTATGGCTCAGAGTTTCCTGTGGAGAGTTTGCAGTATGTCTGAGTGTGTGTGTGCTCAACTGTGTATGTCTGTGAGGTTGTGTGTATGACTATCAATGTGTGTGTGTATATGTCAGAGCACCACAGAGCACTTTGACTGGGTGGGATAGAAAATCTCCACCTCCCTTTGGTAACAGACTGGGCCCCCTTTGGAAACATCACCCCCTCTCTCCTCCTTCTCAGAGGCACCGCCTGCTGACAGTCATTTCCAACAGCAGCAGCACACACACACACACACACACACACACAGGGATAGGGGCATCTGGGAGCCCAACGCCCCTTCAATCTGCCCTTTCCTTAAATCCCTCCTACCTTCTCATTCAATTCCCCCTCACTCTTCGTATGTCTCGTATACATTTCATATGACGGCTTCCTGACACAAAAGGCAGCAGACACTGGAGGGATGAGGGCATCAGGAAGTCTGTGTCCATGTGTGATGTTTGTTTCATTTAAGAGGGAAATGCCGTGACAGCAAATGGGAGCCAACCATCAGACAGCCTTTACTTTTCAAAACTTTATCAGTGGTTTAATCAAATGGCATATTCTTACCACTGCAACATCACATGCTGTATTGTCTTTGAAATTCTTGAAGAAGAAAATAAATACTGTTTAATCTAAGATGAGTCAGAAATGCATAGGCAATTTCTTAACAGTGTGCCCCTCCATAATAAACTCCCAAATTGCAATAATAAAAAAGTAAAAAAGAAAAAGAAAAAATTTTTATGGAGGGAGTTTTCTTACAATAAGAAATGCATGGGTTATGGAAATAGACAGTTCAATTTCAATAACAAAGAGTGCTTGTACATCAGTGTGCATTATGGATTTTAAAATGGACCATCTATCATGATGTGAGCTGAGAGCAGGAAGAGGGCTATTGAAGTCACCACAATTTGTCTTCAGCTCTGCCTAAAGGCAGATGCAGCATCTGCTTAAAGAAAGTAGCAATTTCATATACGCAAAATTAATAAAGTCATGGAAAACTGCTGCATTACCTGTCAGAATTGTACTCATTTTTATACACCCAAATACATTTCAACATATAATTAAACTTTTTAAGATAATGTTAGATTGATCTGTTTATTTGAAAAACCAAAGTGTCCTTAAGAACAGATGGCCACATGGTGCCAAAATGTCCATTTCCAATTTTGTTTTGCTTCTCTTGATGAAATTTGTTCCACCACTTGATGGAAGGTTAGCGCTACAGCGATATAATTTCAAAATGATTCTTTATTTCTTTAGGGGAATTTAAAAGTTTTTTGTTTAGTTTTTTTCTTCTTGTTTTCATTTTTATTCATTCTTTCCTGGCATGGAATTTAGTGATAACTATACATCTTAACAAATCTCATAACTTCCATGATTACAAAAGTATTCAAATACACCTTGCAGTTTACAGAGAAACTTACATTTCAGTGGGTATAAAATTTTAGACTTAGCCTTCTAGCTTAATTTTGCATTGATAAGGTGCCTCATCTTAGTGGGGATTAATGAGTAGCGGTCATCTAACCCTTTTCTCCAGAACCAAAAAGGGGGGGGACACTCTATCGCTGCAGAATGAAGAAATGCTGTGGGAACATGTTAAATGAAGGATAGAAATAAGGATTGGGCAATAGATGAGCGTTATGTGCAACCAGACAAAAAATCAATACACAGATGTTGGATTATATCACCCTGTATTATTTCTTTATTAATAGATCATGAAACAATAATTTATAACCTGGTGAGTCCTGTTAATGATAATCTAGCAACCTGCTGCTGCTGCAAAAAAAAAAAAAAAAAAAAAAAAAAAAAAAACGAAAACAAGAAAAACAACAACACAGTAACAACAGACAGGAAAATACAAGGTGAACAAAATCACTGATAATTGCAGTGATGCACATACCTATCAAAGATATGAGCTCTGTAAGATGGAATAAAAATAAGCTAGCGATCACACATTATTAAAAAAAGATATGTATAAATAAATAAATATATATATATATATATATATATATATATATATATATATATATATATATATATATATATATATATATATATGTTCATTGGTTACTCTAATGCCCACTCTAAATTGGCTACCAGAATGAGTGTAAGTGTTTGTTTGTTTCTGTATGGCCCTGTGATGGACTGGCGAGCTGTCCAGGGCGTACCCTGCCTTCCGCCCAAAGACTGCTGGGAAAGGCTCCAGCCTTCCCGTGACCCTTAATTGGACTAAGTGGTTAAGATAATGTATGTATGAATGAATGAATGAATGAATGAAGACATGACAAAATAAGTTGGCTTCCACTGTTTTTTGTTAGTCAGAAAAGCATATTGCACTACGCTGTTGTCGAAGACCTCATGATTTGAATGAGTTTGTCATGAAACAATATCAGACTACAATTTTGAAAATGCTTTAGATATGGTGCATTCAAGGCATAATATTGTTTATATTATAATGTATTCGCGATTACCTAATGATATAAATGTAACTGTTCTTGAAAATGGAATTTCATTACTTTGAATCATTTGTAGGTACTTTTCTTAACTTAGCTGAGTAATTCTGATATTTACACCAATTTGAAATTAAATGGATCATGTTTTCTTTAATTGCAGCATTGAATATCTCATAGTTTTTAAGTAAGTTTTGGTCAGCAGTGGGGAACATTTAAATTACTGGAAACTCATTTGCTGATTGGAACGGATTTCTTACCCCCAGTTTTTTCCTTTTCTCACTTTTTTTCTTCTAAAAGTCCCTTGAATGTTGGCAGCTTTTGTGACATTTTAACTTTTGAGGGGGGTGTAAAGTCTTTGTTAGTTAATCTATTAATATATAAATGATGAAACCTTTACCTGCTCCCAGTTGCTTTGGCTTTCATGTTGTTGTTGTGTTGTTGTTTGGATGGTAATCAGGTATTAATGTCATTCTGTCTGAACTCAAAGATGGCAGGCTGCCTGGTAATTCATATGCTTGTTCTCTGATGGCATCTGTCGAAGTGTGCTCTCTGCATATTGGTACATACCCTATGGGAAATTTCAATCCAGCCCCAGACTGAGTGGGATGTAAGCAATTTCTTAACTGGGACACTTGCGCGAAAACAGAAAGAACAGAGAGCAAGAGATTTCAGGAAGAGAGGGTAGGGAAGGCGAGAGTAAGTTTGAGGCCAATCCTACTGTGACAAGAAACAGTGACAGAGTGGAGACAGTTCACTATGATGCCTGACTTCATTAATTTGGGACATATGATTCACAAAACCAAAAACTTACAGGACAAGAAGGAAGAAAATAGGAGATTTCGATGAGAGATTTGTGCAAGTGCTTGATTAATTAATGTATAAATAATCAATACAACTTGATTTAAATCAGTAGTTTTAGATAATTACAAGAGCCTGTAGAACTGGTCGGATGTAAACTGAAACTTTGTTTACCATATCACAAAGGTAAAGAAAGTTATTCACTTGTGACTATAAGTAGATATTTGCAACTTAACTATGCAAGAATACAGAAACAGCGACTTCAGTTTATCTACGTCTGGCTGATTGTAACTACGTGTTGTCCTTGAGACCTACAAGCATTGAAACCTAAACCATCCAAAATGTTATTTGTTATAAATCTTGTGTTTTATTTTCTATTGAACAAAATAACATTTGTACAAATGTGCATGCTATTGCTATTGTAGTAATGAATTAGCAAAAGATTGCAATTGGAAGTTCAGCTTATCTTTAACATGATTCAGCACCAGGGCAGTGGTTGAGATTTGTGGCGCCAACATGTTTGGTGCTTTACAATATCAAACCATTCCTGGTTCATATCCTAGAACTGCATACCAAACAGACATCACCTTCATTTCCTAAACTTATGAACCAGTTTCAGCAGACAACTGAGGGTTACTGGCCTCAGGAATCCCAGCTGAGATGACTGAGAAGTTCAAGCTTTGCATTTACTGTACATGGGAGTTTGGCTGCCAGTATGAATATTATCTTTTTGAATACAAATAACAACTTAGGAGTTATCAGTAACATGGTGTTCATCAAGTTCACTAACTTCTTTTTCACTGCTATGGATGGAAGGATTGATTCATTATAATTGTACTGACTGATTATGAAGCACCATTTACATTAGGTCAATGTACAATAAAGCAAAAAAAAAAAAAAAAAAAAAAAAAACTTATACGGACAAAAAAATTGACCACTGGAATGGTCAATTTGTGATGAAAAAAATCTATAAAAAAAGGACAGATTCTAAAAACTGTTTGAAGATTTTAATTAAACATGTATAAGAAAAATAAAAGTGAAAATAAAACATTAAAAATGCAATAAGATAAGCAAATGTGCATCATTGGTGTTGGAAGTATTATTTTCAGACTAACAGTTACATTATTCCCTATCAAATGATTGTCTGGGATTTGTGAGCAGTTTGTAATATCATGATTTAATGGAAGTGGCAAGAGTTTAAGTAAACAGATATAAAAGTTAGTGAATTCTTAATGTTAAGGTGTATTTTTGCACAATGTTTCACAATGTTGATAAGCTTCTTAAACTTTATGTAAGCCAGTGTTTTCAATTCTGAGCCTCAGATGAATGAAAGGATATAACCAGGAATTTAAATTTGTATAAATGGTATAAGGTCAAATTTAGCTTCCCCGTCTCTCTGCGCTTCTCTTTTGTAGCCTTGCAAGTTTTCCCAACTAAACTCAACTGATCTTTTGATATGTATTAAAACACTTTGCTACTAATAGCTATTTATTTTCAAAAGTATTACCATATTGCACAACCCTCATGCTTGTAGAGTATACAAGCTGAACACAGAGCTCTCTGATGATAGAGCAGCTGATAAGAGTCTAGGCAGTTCCAGCCAAGACACATTCCTACTTATAATTTGGCTCTGGGGCAGACCCTGGAAGCACTGATAACTGGCAAGCGTTAGAAGGTCCATAACATCAAAATATCTGGGATGTCGTATATCCTTTTCAGTCAGACCAGCACATGTTTAAGATAAGAATCAACCATTTGTTTGCTTGTGTTGTGGTGTTTTTTAGACATCCTGGGTAGACTTTTCGCAATAAACCTTTCAGTTATGTGAGCTTTTTGTTGTGATGCTGTGCCTCAAATAAAGTATAGCTTAAGCAGCTACTGGACCAACACTTTGCAGTTTTTACCTCAGCTAAGTTGGATTTTGTGAAACATCTGTGGACAATTTTAACATGGCATGCTACTTGTAAA
Source organism: Telmatherina bonti (assembly GCF_933228915.1). Classification (NCBI taxonomy): domain Eukaryota; kingdom Metazoa; phylum Chordata; class Actinopteri; order Atheriniformes; family Telmatherinidae; genus Telmatherina; species Telmatherina bonti. The sequence goes on from NC_136621.1 coordinate 28,189,115, forward strand.
CACAGCTGTGAGAAGCAAGTGGCCAAAACTGAAGATAACAAACCTTAGTCAGAAAGACTGATGGGGTTTCCTTATTCAAATTCCAGATGTTGCTCGAGTCAGTTACCTGACAGAGATCACAGACAATAATTTCAGTCAAGCATTTCTGTATTGAAATGAATGTGAAAAAAAGAAAAAAACACCATGATTCTTATGGTATGCTGGAGGAAACAGGTCCTCAAGTTAGAGTTTGCTGGATGAGAATGATTTATTTCTTTTAAGCTGTAAGTTAACATGCATGTTTCCTCCCTTCCACTAAACTTATGCATACTTTGCTCTGTTTCTGTTTGTCCATCATTTCAGTGGCTGCTTCAGCTAGGCAGACCTCCTACTTTGCCCTCCTCCTCCCCCTGGAACACTTAATCCTTGCACTTATTCGCCTTGATTGCTAGCTATGTTATTTTTCCATTTTCATGTGGGGCACAGGATCCATTTATATATTGTACTGTTTGGCTGCCTTATGGAACTAAATTACTGGGGAACATGCTTATTAACATGCAATTCAAAGGATATTAAATTCATTTTTTGTTAAAATCAAGCATGAGGTAAAAATAATCAGTGCCACTTCACTCAGGCAAAATTGCAACATTGAAACTTAAATGAATGATACGGCTAATTCTTAGGCCATTTTTTGCTTGCATACTAGTATCTAAGTCCATATATACTAAACTGTATGTACTCCATAAATTTAGGTTTAATTCAAGTGACTGAACAAAAAACATCCCATAAAGCGTTCAGGAATTGCATTCATTTTTAGGGAATGTTTTTCATTTCAGGGTCTCAAAAGTATTTGGACAATCAACATTACTCTAAAAATGGCTTTTAAAAAAAAAAAAAAAAAAAAAAATTTAGTTGAAAATCCATTGCAGGCAATTACATCTGGAACCCTTAAAAACCATCAAAAAGCGGGTTTCCTCCTTTGTCATCCTTTGCTCGACCTTTTCTGCAACTGTCTTTCATTGTTGCATGTTTGTGGGTTCCTCTCCCCATTCCCTCTCTGAAATTCATGGTCATTTGGGTAAAGATCTGATGACTCACTCAGCCATGGCAAAATATTCCACTTTTTGTCTTGAAAAACTCCTGTGTTGCTTTTGCATTTTGTTTTGGGTCACTGTTCATCTGTTCATCTGACATGGCAGCCAATCGAGTTATCTCTGTAATTTTAGATTTCTCCGTCTACTGTCACGTTATCAATAAATACCACTGATCCAGAGCCATTTGGCTATGCCATCTAACCAATGCCTCCACCATGTTTTACAGAAGATATGGGATACGTTGGATGAGTTGTTCCAAGCTTTTTCCATATCATTTCCCCCCATCAATCCAGTAGAGGTTGACCTTAGCGTCATCTGTCCAAAGAATGTTGTTCCAGAACAAAGCTGGCTTCTTTAGATGGTTTTTGGTAAAGTGTAATCTGTAATCTTTGGATTTGAATACCCTCAAATTAAAGAGAGACTACACATTACGTCTATATTACGTCTATGAGTCTATCTTGAATATGTGCTGGAAAACACATATTCTAAAATAAAATAAAAATAAAATAATGCAACTTGTGTCAGTGTCCAAATATATGTATACCTGACTGAATGTGTCCTTGTGACATTAGCACAGATAGCTAAAATTAGAAAATATCCAGTGAGGCAGTGAGCAACAGTTGTTTGGACGAAAATACCTTGTTGATGTCAGAGGTCAGAGGAGACTGGTTTGAGATTAGAGGAAGGCAACAGTAACTCAAATAACCACTTGATATAATCATTATATGCAGAATATGCAGAAATCTTGGAATGCCCAGCCACTGAACTTTGATGGACCATGGCAACAAGATACAATGTTCACTTTAGCTAACAACAAGAAATTGTGACTCCACTTCACCCAGAAAAACCAAAATAAGAAAATTAAAAACTGGAAAAAATTATCTGATCAGATTAGTCTTGATTTCAGCTGCAAAATTCTGATGGTATTGTTAACATTTGACATAAACAACATGGAAGCATGGATCCATCCTGCCTTACATCAGCATGCTGTTGGTAATGTATTGGTATAGAGATTTTTTTTAACCTCACTTTCTGACAATAGTGAACCATCTTCTAATGGCTACTTGCAGCAAAATAATGTACGATGTCAAAAAGCTGAAAGTCATTTCAAACAAGTTTCTTAAAAAACTAGAGTGTTTGTGTAGTACAATGCCCTTTATATTGAAATGATCCCAATCTAATAGAGCATCTTTTGGATGTTGTGGCACTGGACATTCTCATCATGAATGTGTGGCCAAGAAAACTGAAAAAACCATGTGATGCTCTAAACAGGACATAAAGTTTCTGGTGAATGTTTCTTATATCTTTTTCAAGCTAAGTTACAAAAGATTAAGGCAGTTCTGAGTGCAAAAGTGGTCCAACCCAGAACTAGCATGGTGGACCTAATGTAGTGGCTGGTGAGTGTCTGTGAAGCAGCCGATAAAATAATTTAAATGCACAAATAGGTGAACTAATAAACTCTAAATATCAACAAATAAAGACAAAAAAAAAAATCAAACCAAATATATACAAATCTGCTGGGTCACTTTTAGCCCATAAAATACTTTCCAGTGACATGACTGAGTTGTAAGTGCAAAAACCAGCCTGGATTTTGCCCAAACATGCCTGCTATCTGGGTTATTATCTGAAAATTCAAATATTAAGGCAAATACAAAGGGCACTTCTTCCATGTAGATACAACTATTGCTTATGCAGAAAACACACTTTGAGTGGTTACTATAATAAGAACAGCTACACATCAGTGGTGCAGTGTATCTGTTCACACACACACACACACACACACACACACACACACACACACACACACACACACACACACACACACACACACACACACACACACACAGACACACACACAGACAGACACGAGTATGATCTGGTCCTTAAGCCCTAGGCTCATTAAAGAATTCCACAAGCTTTTTTAAAACCATGCTTTTAGTTGTAGCGCACACTGATTAAAGTGAGGGAGGACTTACATTCCTTTCGGAAATGAGAAGACTCTATTGGTCACGGAAATGCGATAGTTAGCTAAAACTAACAGCCAGGAATAGTGCCATCAGTTTCCCACCATACATAAAAGATGCACCATGTAATTTTCTGACCTTAAAACTCAGTGTTTCTCACTAGTTTGCTGGAACAGTAACATTTATTATGTGGATTTCTGGAGCTGTTGCTGTCCAGCAGTGTCCCAAGCCCTTCACAACTTTTGCATCTGAGATACTGCATGATGTGTCAGCTGTCTTTATGCACTACATCAAACAGCAAGTGGACATGTTTAAGTGTAGAAACATGGCTGAACTGCAGTTTGCATGTTTAGACTTTGTTTAGACGTTGTTTTTATGCACTGGACAGTTGTTGCTTATTCACTTTTTTGTGGGTTTTATATTGCATGTTTTTAATTGTGTTAATGAACTGAAAGTCTTACAGAATAAGTGACAACAGCAGCCAAGGTACAAGGAACCCCCCTGGGTGGTGCCACAGGTGCCGGCAAGGAAAAGCAGTGGACTTGTGGAATGGGGGATAATGACAACAGGAGAAGGGCAGAGTCAACTGCTTTTTTTCATGGAGTTCATGCAGTTGACTCCTAACTGCATGGACTCCAGCACATTGAGGAAAAGCAACATGGGAGTTCTTGACCCATTTATCCCATTTTTTTCCCGAACTTTACTTTTTTCACTTTATTCCTTTTTATTTAAGAGGACCTATCTCTTTTTCAGAAATGGAACTCTTGGATGGTATGAAAGAACCTCAAACCCACACAGCATGACAAACACAGTGGTTGTGCACCATGGCTGATTAGGCAATGTTTAGAGAACATTATTGGAGCAAAAGCGAGAGAGAAACAGAGACCAAGCAAATGATGAAACAAGAGTAAACATGACAAACTTATTGGCTGGAGAGTTCTGAGTAAAGGTAAGATGCAAGATAGAAGCTCAATCAACCATCAGGTGGCTTGTCACTGAGAAAATCAGCTGCAATAAGGTACTCAAGCTTTTATTATAATGTAAGGACATGCTTATAATTTGGACTATACAATCAAAGTCTGTATCTAACGGATGAATGCATACTAATTGCCAGGGCTGCATCTGTTAGTCAGACAATACTTAACCACAATATCTTCCAAGTTATGCCAAGTTTCATTGCCATCCAGACACATAAAAAGACCCTAGAACAATATTACTGTTTCCCTGTATTCTGATGCTACATAGTGTTTTTATCAGGGATATAGACACTATGTAGCTATGTAGATGTGTTGGAGCAGGGATACATGGAAAACCTGCAGAACACTGGCCCTCGGGGGCCGACTCTGGACACCCCAGGTCTATATACACCAGTTACATCAATGTAAAAAAAATTCCGTAGAACATCTAGACACAAATGTGACATATTCAGTTCACATAAGAAATGCAACTGTCTTTTTGTAGATATCATATAAAATACTATTATGAAGAATGAAAAGTATTATTTAGTTAAAACTTGAGATAAGAAGTAACCTTATCAGTAACCTCAATCAAGCACTATGTGTAAGTATGTGTGTATTGTCTCATTTTCTGGAAACCCATTCTTAAAGATTTGCTCAGCAGGAAACTTAAAACAGGGTAGGGAAATTTGTAAATGCTGATAAGACTAGGTTTTGGTATTTACATATGATTTGCCGGCAAAAGAATAATACTGAAAAATACCAACTTTATCCTTTAAAGCTGCTGTGATTATATTTTTCTTTGAACCAGCCATGAATACACACTGACTGTACTTTGATAATGAGTGTTTCATGATAGCAGTCATGATACTAATGTCAACAAGTTTCCTAACAAATGTGGTGTTGAAAACTAGATATCTCATGCTTTATAATGTTGTTGCATTACTTCTCGTGGTAGCATTTTGTTTAACATTTTTGTTAAAAGACCGTAGGGATTTTTGAGCAGCATTTGGCATTTTGTGTGACCTGCTTGTGTGTTTTATTTCCCCAGCAGACTAAGGAGCAACTCCCTGAATCTTGTTCTCCCATGAGGTTATTAGTAAGACACAGGGAGAGGGGAGTCAAAGGTTGGGGGAAAGACTGACACCATCTGGCAGTGATTATACCTCTGTAGAAAACTAGGGAAGTATTATTTTTTGATGTAACGCAAATGTGGTGTGTCTATTAAAGACGTTATCGAAATTTGTGTTATATTCTGACAATTATTTAAAGCTTATGCAAGGAAAAAGTGCATATAATCATCCTTGTCTTTTAAACAGTGGCTGAAAAATGATAAAAATGATTGTTTTCTTCATTGCCATTCCTCAATGTTCTAACATAAAGTAGCACAAAGGAACTAAACTCTTAAACAGGGAAAAGGTGATGGGGTTAAATTTTCAAAGTAATAGATTATCGCAGTGATAAGCTTTGATTGCTGTGATTCATGGAATATGCATATATAAGTGTCACTCAAATCAATTGGCCTGAAGCACTAAAGTGACCTTTGACTTTCATAATGGGACCCTTGTTCTGCTCCGGGGGTCAAAGGACACTAAGAGGCCCACCTGTGTAGACAATTAAAATCAGGAAGCTAGTTTTCAAAGTAACACACACCTCAGAAAACACATTTAATGTGAAAGACTGACATGTTTATTTGTAAGTGCAGAGCAAATAGGTATAGCAGTTTGTCCTGTATACATTCTAAAAAAAAAAATGCTGGTACAGCGTAGCTCTTATGGGTTTGTAACTGGAGGGTGTGAGGGCATTCAGATTATCTGGTGTCATTTACATATAGTATCAAGGACTTGAGGAGGAACTGGAGAAAGCCTGGAAGGCAATGACAGAAAAAAATACAAAGAAGCTTGTATGGGTGGAGAACAATAATATTATGTTTAACATAATCAAAAAGCCAAGCAGTATGTCAGGTATGCATCCTAAGCACTCTTAATATGAAAAAAAAACAACCTGTGGTAAGCCAGCATTGGACAATTACATCAAACTAACCAAGCTGCATTCAAAGTAAGACAAAACAAAACAAGCATGTTGTTAAACCAAGAACTTATTTATGTGAGACCAGGATCTTGTCTAGATTTGCTTCTTTTCTTATCATTTATTCACTTACCTTTGGTAGAGAAAGAACAAGACTCCCTCAGTCTTTCACATTTACTGGCCTTTCCTGTAATCATCAAAGCAAGGGAAATGGGCATTGCCTTGGCAGGGCTATCAAGAAGCTTGCTGGATGTTTGGAGTTTCGGGTAATTACAGGCTCTGTGCCTCCACATTTTGTTGGGCGGATTTCTCTTGGAGATTTGTTGAGGTCATTAGGTTGATAAAGACTGATGATGGGAAAGTTAAAATTTATTTTGCATGAAAACATTGTGAAATGGTTGGTGCTAAATAAAATAGAAATATTAAATTATATAATTATCTCCTATATAACATAGAAATAAATTTTACATCTTTAGAGATGAAATTAACTTGATGGGGTCATAAAAGGTGACCATTCAGAAAGATTTGAAGCTATCAAGCAGTCGGTAAAGCAGCAATAAAATGATTTACAAAAGGTAAACAACACAAGTGCCAAAAACCAGTTTCCCAAAAAACTGTGAGTTGACGTAATCACTGTTATCATCATTTCCTGAGCCTGTTTACACTGAATGTTCCAGAAGACGGTCGAGTTATTGTGACAATCAGAAATGTTAAAATTTTTTAAAATATCAGAAAATAGTTTAGATTTCATAGATGGCTGTGCCAAGACAAAGCTGCAGTGAAACAGACCATAAAATTATTCCCTTCGCAAATTTTAATTTAGCATCCACATAGCTGAGACTACATTGCTGCCAAAAAACAGTTTAGTCGTGTAAAGAACCAATTTGATTTGAGTAAAATACTTGAGAAAAACATGTGCTGGGAGCTTGAGAGTCCTATGCAGTATCTTAACTGTTCACAGGACTGCGCCTTTCTGGACAGAGTTGTCTGATGTTTCACCAGGTATCTGTTGGAGCCACTTCTCCAGTGTGGGGGACACGGCGCCCAGTGCTCCGATCACTATGGGTACTATTGTTGCATTCACCCTCTAGGCCTTCTCCGGTTCTTCCTTGAGGCCTTGGTACTTCTCTAGTTTCTCATGCTCCTTTTTCCTGATATTTCCATCATTAGGAATGGATACATCGATCACTACGGCTTTCCTCTGCTGCTTATCCATGATCACTATGTCCTGTTGGTTGTCCACCCCCATTTTATCTATCTGGATCTGGAAGTCCCAGAGGTTCTTAGCCCTCTCAATTTCCACAACCTTGGGGGAAGTTTCCCACTAGGACTTGTCAGTTTCCAGTCCATATTCTCCCTGAGCCGTCACCTTATCGTGGTGGAGGGGTTTGTGCGTCCCGAAGATCCTAGCAGCTATGTTGTCGGGGGCTTTATGCCCCTGGTAGGGTCACCCATGGCAAACAGGTGTCTAGGGGAGGGACCAGACCAAGCACGGCTCATAGACCCCTATGACGATGACAAACCTGGGCATAAATGTTCCCTTGCCCGGACGCGGGTTACCGGGACCCCCCTCTGGAGCCAGGCCTGGAGGTGGGGTACGAGAGCGAGCGTCTGGTGGCCGGGCCTTCGCCCATGGGGCCCGGTCGGGCTCAGCCCGAAAGGGTTACATGGGCCCCACCTCCCGTGGGCTCACCATCTGCGGGAGGAGCCGTAGGGGTCGGGTGCAATGTGAGCTGGGCGGCAGCAAGGGGCGGGGACCCTGGCGGTCCGATCCCCGGCTGCAGAAGCTGGCTCTAGGGACGTGGAACGTCACCTCTCTGGTGGGGAAGGAGCCTGAGCTTGTGCGCGAGGTTGAGCGGTTCCGACTAGATATAGTTGGACTCACCTCGACGCATGGCTTGGGCTCTGGAACCAATACCCTCGAGAGGGGCTGGACCTTCTTCCACTCTGGAGTTGCTCATGGTGAGAGGCGCCGAGCAGGTGTGGGCATTCTCATCAGCCCCCAGCTTGGTGCCTGCACGTTGGGGTTTACCCCCGGTGGATGAAAGGGTAGTTCGGACCTGCGGCCACATGCCTTGGACACTCGGGTGAAGAGGGGGGCGGAGCTGTCAACTGATCATCACCTGGTGGTGAGTTGGCTCAGGTGGTGGGGGAGGAGGCCGGTCAGAGCTGGCAGGCCCAAACGTGTTGTGAGGGTCTGCTGGGAACGTCTGGCTGAGTCCCCTGTCAGAGCGAGCTTCAACTCCCACCTTCAGCAGAGCTTCAAACATGTCCCGAGTCAGGCGGGGGACATTGAGTCCGAATGGGCTGTGTTCCGTGCCTCTATTGCTGAGGCGGCCAGCCGGAGCTGTGGCTGCAAGGTCGTTGGTGCCTGTCGTGGCGGTAATCCCAGGACTCGTTGGTGGACACCAGCAGTGAGGGATGCTGTCAAGCTGAAGAAGGAGTCCTATCGGGCCTTCTTGGCCTGTGGGACTCTGGAGGCAGCTGATGGGTACCGACGGGCTAAGCGGCATGCGGCTTCGGCCGTTGCCGAGGCAAAAACTCGGGCATGGGAGGAGTTCGGCGAGGCCATGGAGAAAGACTTCCGGACGGCTTCGAGGAGATTCTGGTCCACCATCCGGCAGCTCAGGGGGGGGAAGCAGTGCTCCATCAATACTGTGTACAGTGGAGATGGGGAGCTGCTGACCTCAACTCGGGACGTTGTGGGTCGGTGGAGGGAATACTTCGAAGACCTCCTCAATCCTACCAACACGGCTTCCCATGAGGGAGCAGAGCTGGTGGACTCAGGGGTGGACTCTCCTATCTCTGGGGCTGAAGTCGCTGAGGTGGTCAAAAAGCTCCTTGGCGGCAAGGCCCGGGGGTGGATGAGATCCGCCCGGAGTTCCTTAAGGCTCTGGATGCTGTGGGGCTGTCCTGGCTGACACGCCTCTGCAGCATCGCGTGGACATCGGGGGCAGTACCGCTGGATTGGCAGACTGGGGTAGTGGTCCCCCTTTTTAAGAAGGGGGACCGGAGGGTGTGTTCCAATTACAGGGGAATCACACTCCTCAGCCTCCCTGGTAAGGTCTATTCAGGGGTCCTGGAGAGGAGGGTCCGCCGGATAGTCGAATCCCGGATTGAGGAGGAGCAGTGTGGTTTTCGTCCTGGTCGCGGAACAGTGGACCAGCTCTATACCCTCTCTGGGGTCCTGGAGGGGGCATGGGAGGGGGCAAGGGGGTCCGGGAGCACCGGACCCCCTTGTACGAGCTGTCCGATCCCTGTACGACAGGTGTCAGAGCTTGGTCCGCATTGCCGGTAGTAAGTCGGATTCGTTTCCGGTGAGGGTTGGACTCCGCCAAGGCTGCCCTTTATCACCGATTCTGTTCATAACTTATATGGACAGAATTTCTAGGCGCAGCCGAGGGGTTGAGGGGATCCGACTTGGTGGCCTCAGGATTGGGTCCCTGATTTTTGCAGATGACGTGGTCCTGTTGGCTTCGTCTGGTCGTGATCTCCAGCTCTTGCTTGAGCAATTCGCGGCCGAGTGTGAAGCGGCTGGGATGGGAATCAGCACCTCAAAATCTGAGACCATGGTCCTCAGCCGGAATAGGGTGGATTGCCCTCTCCGGGTCGGGGGTCAGGTCCTGCCTCAAGTGGAGGAGTTTAAATATCTCGGGGTCTTGTTCACGAGTGAGGGAAGGATGGAGCGTGAGATCGACAGACGGATCCGTGCGGCGTCTGCAGTAATGCGGGCTCTGCGCCGGTCTGTCATGGTGAAGAAGGAGCTGAGCCAGAAGGCGAAGCTCTCGATTTATCAGTCGATCTACGTTCCTACCCTCACCTATGGTCATGAGCTGTGGGTCGTGACCGAAAGAACGAGATCTCGTATACAGGCGGCTGAAATGAGTTTCCTCCGCAGGGTGGCCGGGCTCTCCCTTAGAGATAGGGTGAGGAGCTCAGTCATCCGGGAGGGGCTCAGAGTAGAGCCGCTGCTCCTTCGCATCGAGAGGAACCAGTTGAGGTGGCTCGGGCATCTGGTCAGGATGCCTCCTGGACGCCTCCCTGGTGAGGTGTTCCAGGCACGTCCCTCTGGGAGGAGACCCCGGGGAAGACCCAGGACACGCTGGAGGGATTACATCTCTCGGCTGGCCTGGGAACGCCTCGGGATCCCCCCCGCAGAGTTGGCAAATGTGGCTGGGGAGAGGGAAGTCTGGGCTTCCCTGCTTAGGCTGCTGCCCCCGCGACCCGACCCCGGATAAGCGGCAGAAGATGGATGGATGAATGGCTTCTGCACAGATGCTCCTGTACACTATGCCGGCTACTTGGTTGTGGCGCTCCATGTATTCTTTGCCTGCCAGTATCTTGCACCCTGCTGTTAGGTGCTGTGTTGTTTCAGGGGCTCCTTTGCATAGTCTGCACCTGGGATTCTGCCTGGTATGGTAGATCTGGGCCTCAATCACTCTGGTGCTCAGGGTCTGCCCCCGTGCTGCCATAATTAGTGCCTGTGTGCTGTCCTTCAGTCCAGCCCCCTCCAGCTATTGGTAGGACTTATTCATGTCCACCACTTGATCTATCTCTTGGTGGTACATCCCATGCTGGGGCTTGTCCCCCCCTGATGGTTCCTCCAGTTCATCCAGATTGCCTGACACACTCACAAAGTGCTTCTTCCATTGGGGCCACCTACCTGATGTATCCATGTATATAATCTTGGATAATAACCTATATGCTCACAAGTTCTCGGCTTCCATTTTATGCTTGGCACACATCCACTAGATACTGGATTTGGGGTTGAAACCTCAATGTGTGGTGAACAACTTCCATGTTTTAAGGTCTGTGGTCTGAACTTCTATAACCCTTTTAAGATATCGTGCAATTCCATGCATATGTATAGAATAGACTGGAAAGCAAAAGATACAAGAAGAAATAAAACAAAAAGATTCAGCAAGAATTTGAAAAAAATAAAATAAAAATAAAAAACAAACAAGTAAACAAAATTTGTTCTTTGATTTCATTTGATTTTGATATCTTAGGCTTTGTTTAAGACTCACCACCTAATCACAAAACTTCACATTATGATTTCACAGTTTTTTGAAGGTGAACTAAAATAATGATAATAGTGATAAATACTGCTTATGTTATGTTGTTTTGTTTAGCTTTATTCTCTGGATTTGTTGATAAACTGTGTGTTTTATGATTGCTGGGAAATGGGGTGAATAAATTGTTCATTTGGGAGAATATGTAATAAGAATGGTGTAGGAACTTAGAAGTTATTACTTTTCCTTATTCCTTTTTAAAGATATAGGGAAAAGGAAATGTGAATTTATTAATATTAAAAATATTGGAAGAGATAAATTGAGAATTTACTTTCCTTTTCTTCAACATTGGGATTTAACATTGTATTTAGAAAGGCTGGTAAATGGAAGCTCATTATTTAGTAGAAGAAAACTAAAGTTAAGTTTTTCTCAGTAGACAGTATCTTTGTAAGTTTTGTCTACAATAGACATTATATTTGTAAATATACTCAAACACATAAAGCTCTTATGTTACATAGTTAATTTGAACAATATTTGATTTTCTGCCATCTCATTGAACCAACAATATAAAAAAAATCTATATACTGACTCCAGTCAGACACAACGCAGACATCATAAACAAGAAAAAGCCTGGATCAATACTTTAGAAATAATCTTGCCTAACCTTTGCTGCTATACAAGACTTGTCATATTTTTATTTATTTATCTGTAGAATTGGGTGGAACATATTATGGTGCATTGAGGCTATGAGGTAGAGATCTGTGGAGCTGCTGGATGATAGGCTTCCTGTGGTCAGGGACCCTCAGAAGAGAATGGATTACATGTTTAGAAGTCTTGGATCACAGTACAGCCTACAGCCATATACCTCCATCTCCATCTGCTGTAGTAGTCCCTGCAGCCAAGCTAATGACCCAAGCTGGCAACATCTTAGCTCAAATAGGCTTTAGCCATCAATATGTCTAACCTGCGGATGGAGTTGAAACTTCATAGCAGCAAGACGCCTGGTTTTAATCTGGTCTTGTTTTTCATTTTCATTTCTTACAGCAGATAGAGCTAGAATTTGGGTTTTAACTCAAGTCAGAAGTATTTACGATGCAAAATGCAGGGATCAAAAACAGTGCACAAAATGAGTAATTACAACAGATGTAGGTTGTTGCCAAGATATTAAACTTTTAAGTTAAAGCACTGATAAAAAAAAAAAAAAAAGATTACATAAGGTATGAATTTTATGTTTTTGAACTTTAATAGTTTTAGAAATAGAATGTAGGCAGAAGTGAACACTGTATTTGATAAGAGCTCTAATTCCATATTTATGAATTAGAACTAATCAATGTCTACAACTCTCTTTAGTTGAAGACTTACAATGTAATTGAACTGAACAATGTCATTAATAAAATGTCAGCAGTTCCACTTTATCAAGAATCCTTTGCTAAAAGACTTTATGATAATTTCTGAGGCTATTACTGCAGTTTAAGAGGAGCAGGTTAAGGTGAGGTCTATGTAACAGATTTAGCAAAATATTCAGTTTTTTCTTTGAAAATGTTGGTGTTGCCTTTGTTGTATATTTGTGTAATCACCCAACTGGGACATTACATCCAGTCATCTTTGTTGTTTCTTTGTTGTTTCTTGCTGAACCTGAGTGGACAATATATTTATCTCCATACACTTCAAGATTCACGAGGCTACGTCTGTTTTCTGTAAAATGATCTATAACATAAACTTGAGTAACTTCATGGCAGGAAACCATGCAACCATGATTCCTACACACATTACAGATGTGCTGTTTGCTGTGGATCATTAACTGTTCCAAATCTTCTGTATACATTTTTCTTCCTGGTAGTTTCATCTGTCCAAACAATGCAATTCCAGAACTGGCATTTTTTTTTAACACTTCAGCCACCAATAAGTAACACTGACAATGAGTGGTATGAATGGGTTATTTTATTTTTCTTTTCATATTTTTTTTTAAATATCTCACAGATTAAGTTACTCCTAATAATAATCTTCATTTTGTTAGACATGAATGTCAGAAACTTTATTCATCTGTGATCTGTAATGCTTTTTTTTTGCAACCACTGGGGACACGAGGAGATTTTTTCCCCCCATTTTACCTCACAGTACTTTTGTGTTTCCAATAGCGTTTTAATTCTTATTAATATACAGTACTGATCAGTTAAATAATTCAGGCATGAAGGTGAATGGAAATAAAAAATTAAAATTAGAATTAGAATTAGAATTAGAAATAAGTCACAAATAAATCAGATTAACTGGAGTTTACAGTCTCAACATAAGCAACCAAAACACTAAAGCAGCAACATGCTTTACTTGTTTTATGTATATATTCCCACATATATTTTCATTCAAGCTGCTTCTTCTTCTTCTTATTATTATTAATTTATTTGATCCCCCTATGCCTGCTCAGTCTGCAGGTTTGCTGCAGCAGTTGTTTACAATGCAATCTTATGGTTGTGGTGTGGGACTTGGCCGGCCATGATTTGGGTGTGTCCTGTGGTTCCGGCCTCTGTGGACTTGGGTGGAGGTGCCCTCGGTGTGGATGGATCCTCAAGACATCGCTTCCTCCTGGCTGCATCAATCCTGATATTGAGAACTAGGGTTTGTCTGCAGGGTATGGGATTAATGGCTGGGTTGGTAGGTGGGGGTGCTTTTGTGCGCTTTTCCTGTGTGAGTCTGTGAAAGACAATACTTGGATGTGTGTTTTGTTTTTAATTTGGCTGTGTTATCTGCTTGGGTATATGCAGGTTTATTTTTAATTTTGTTTTATTGTTGTCAAATGATCCATATTTCCTTTGCAAGGGAACACAAAACTATTGCAAAGTAAGGCAAAAAAGTGAGGGAAAGCAAAAGAAAAAAAATCCTTGGGATTTTCATACTTAAAGTGACTCTTTTGTTAGTGTTCAAGTTGAGGTCTTATAATATTGTTTAGATCAAACAAATTTTAAATCTGTTTTCACTGAAGGTTCTTAACATTTTTAATAAAGATGTAAAACTTTTTCCCTTCAGAGCTTTATGAACGTTGCAGTTTTGACAACATTATTTAAATTGTGCTGGCTTGTTTGACCATTTTCAGTATTTTCTACTTTTCCAGTGAAGCACTCTAATTTAAAGTAATTTTCTGTGAAACTTTGCACAGAAATTGTCGCGATGTGTTCATGAAGATTGTTTATGTGTAATTTTGAAACATTACTGATTGTCATTACTAATTGACCCTAATATCAGCACAATCTGCTCTAAGGTGCAGAGTTTCATAGACAGAGGTCCACTAAGTGGTATTGCATCAAAACAATGCAAATGTATAAGGAATACAGAACTTTATATTATTTAACCTTTATTGATACAGTATTTTAAAGATAAAATATACTTTATCAGGAAGACTTCATTGACACAATGACAGATCTTGCAACTCCCAACCATATCATTGTTGTCATACAATTATTAGTTGTTCCTACACATCAACCACCTCTTTAGCAAGCAGTAAGAGAAACAGGCGTATCAAGGACTCATCTTATCCTGAATTTCTTTGAACTCTGCCATGGTTGGTGTAGACTGAAACATATAGACAGGCAGCACTCATGGGAGGACCTCATTTGACCACTAGCATCCTGCAACTTTGAGGCTAGAGCGCTGTCTCAGTGGTGTGAGGGTTCGTGGCTGACATGAGTCTGGGTTTAACATTTGTCATGACTGCTTCTGAGCCCCCCCCCCCCCCCACACCCCCCCCCCCCCCCCCCACACACACACACACTCCAAAAAAAAAAAAAAGAGAGAGACCCAATTCCCAGAGAGAATTCATTCAGTCTCATAAAACATGTCCAGGAAAAACAGCCACCCCTGTGACCTGCAGGGACTGACAGTGTGGGCCTCTAAATCCTCCAGGGAGATCCCCTGTACCAGGCATGAGGTGATTTAATTACTTTAGGAAAACATTGTGTGTATGTCTGTGTGTGTGTTTGCTTGATTTGGTGTGTGTATATGTGCATGAATGACCATGTTTTGTTTTCCTTACTTGGCTCAACTGTGTGTATAAGCCAAGTGACCCTTTTTAAACCCTATGTTTGTTTTGTTCTGTTTTTTCTGTCTTTCATGTGTGTTTTAATTTCTCAATATTCCAATAGAAGATATAAACTATGGTCATGCAAGGAGGACTTGTGTGACCCCATTAGGATGACATAGATGGGAAAAGAAAGAATCTGCAATTTTGCCTCCAAAAATAGTCTTTGAATCTGATCCCTTTTTTTTTTTTTACCAACTCTATTCTATAAAGCTCTAAACTCTTATCTTTCTTAAGTAATTTAAGATGAGTGGTTTTAAACAAGAAATGAATCAAACTTAGTATATATTAAATAAATGTAAATAGTGACAGTCATGACAGTAATGATAGATTATATACTGTATACAGTAAATCAAACTTCTAATGTGTGATGGAAATATGCAGAAAAGTATAAACATTGGTAACTGATAGGTAATAAGTAACTTGCCAGTTGATCTGTCACCAACCACTTCCAACGATGAGCATGCACAAGTCCCAGAATTTCTTCTTGCAACCAAGGTTTCAGCTGTGGGGAATACACTTTTTTGTTAATACATGTTACAGACAAGGCGATGGGAAACAACTTTCCCATACATTTGCTTTTTTTCCCCTTTCTTTTATAATTTACAGAAAAAGTTAATTGTAAAACCCTAATACCGTGTGCTTTTGTGATTACTCCTGTATTGTATAATTAAAAAAATCTTAGAGGTTTAGTCGTCCCTGACCTGACACATGGTAGCTCTTAATAAAGAAAAAAGTCTTTCAGCCTGGTCAGAGCAAAATAAGAAAAAAAACATAAAGTGGGTGAAGATTGCTTACCCCTGGTGTGCCTCAAATAAATATAAGCAAATACAATCTGCTCTCCAAAAAGACCTGTATTTGTTTTCAAATATAAATCTAGCTGATTTTATATAAAGAATCTGTTTTACTGCTGTAAAATGCTGACTTGTGGGGAATAGTGTCTGTTGTGACTTTCTCTGGTGCTGGAAATATTTTATTTGACTGTGATTACTTTATTTTCTCATGTGTAGATGCTGATTATTTCAGTCAAACAAGTATTTGTAGTACATATCAGCAGAAACTGCGGGTTTATTATGTTTGAAAAAGCCTTTTAATGGCATGATCCAGTATAAAAATGCTGGCTACCTCACTGTCTGTGAAATAAATGTGCATCAATGTAACTGAGGAGAGAAGCAAAGAATTTACAGCACAGTAGGCCTTGCCATCTGAAACTAATTTACTTCTGCCAATGAAGCCCTTTTAAGAAAAGAGAACACATAAGGTCACAGCCGATGTTATTTCCCAAAGCTGAATAGAAATAGAGACAATTAATTAGCTACCCAGTATATCGTCTTTATTTAGAGAGTTTCACGACTAAGAGAGACAGCACAAGGACTAATTACCTAGCAGTGTTAGAATATCTATGCATTTTAATGTGACTATTTAATAGATTTATTATTTGAACCTTTTCTTTGTTGACATTTACAAAGGTTGAACAGCTGATGTGTTACATGATTGTTATACATTTGAGACAGATACATTTAAATCAAGTAGAGCCAAACAAAAAAGTACACTTAGAAGGGTTTTGACACATTACAGTGCATTTTTGTAGTTGTGTAACTTACTTTACGTAATCCATTTGAAACAATTTGCACTACTCTTCAAAGCCATGAAAAGTTAAAGGAGAAAAGTTTCAGATCTACTACGAGATTTTAGAAATAGTCTTGTGTTAAGCACTGTTATTGGCAATGAAATATGGAGACACAACTTTAAGCAAAAACGAATGTTTGGAGACCAGTTAAAGATGTGCGTGAGAAATTTCTAACCCTGCTAAGAGTTCAGTGGGCTTTGGCTCACTGCCTAGAATCATTAGGCTGTGGCTGGTGGTTAGAGCCATTTTAATATTCACTCTATGAAAGGATAGTCCAGTATGAAGCACAAAGGAGATTAACTTAAAAAACTGCAGAAGTAAAAATTGTTACAACACTAAAAACTGTCTTTAAATTAGAATTTTATAACAACCACAATGTTTTTGGCTTTTGACTTTTCAAGTGAAACAAAAGCAACAAATTTTATGGAGCAGATAGCATTGTGTTATTTTTTCTGTCTTATTCATTTTGTTTCCCTTGTGGTGTGCCCTGAGAACCAGTTTAAAAATAAGCCCACATGTTATTAATCTTAAAACACACAACTTTTTTTTAAATGTAATTCCTCAAATCATGTTGACAAAGCCTTAATTGAAAGTATTTTTGTTTTAATCTATGAAATCTTTTTGCTAAGCAAAATAAAAGGAAAAAAAAAAGAAATCCTAGTATGTAAATTGATATAAAAAACAAAACAACAAAAGTGGGGAAAATATCTGTAGTGATGTGCTTTAAGGAAATGACCACTAGATGTCACAGCTGTGTGGTCTTCTGGAACTTTGCAGAGGATAACTGTAAATCTGCACATCCTTTATATCAAACAGAAAATCATTAGCATTGTCATTAGCAAAAATAAGCACATAGCTACATGCTATCAATGCAATTAATTCAATGCTAATCTGTATTTCTGAGAAGTGAAAATTTATCCCACTTGTTTTTAAAAAGAGAACTATAAAATTTATGATGTGACTTTCTAGTTTATTTCCATCAGTTGTAATTTTTTACCCATCAACAGGAATGAGGAAAAACAAGGATTTTTGTACATAAATTAACATGTGATCATTATAACTGGTGTCCTGCAAGGGTGCTAAAAATAAAAAATAGAAGTCTACCCGTAACATTTCACTTTCCTCCTTCACAGTCAGAACAAAGCAGGTTATCTGCCCCCACATAGGCTGCAGCCCCCCACCCCCTTCTTCGGTTTCTTCTCTCTCTACATTTCTCTCACTGTTCATCTCTCCATCTTTCCAATTCAAGTCAGACAGATGCCTCTCCGGAACTTCAGAGCTGTGGAGTGGAAGTGATGAAAGCCACAAGCCGGGTCCCACTGCAAGACCCCAGCTCCTCGTCTGCCAGCGCAAACTCCCTCATTTAGAAGCACATCCTGGAACTGGGGCTGCTTTTTAATTAAAGCCTTGGTGGATTGGGTGAGACCCAGTAGAGGTTGCGAAAGAAACTTTAAAGTTGCACTTGACAGGTATATTTAAGTTCACCAAGTTTGACCAGATGGAGCATGTATATTATATAAGTCTTTGAATATGGTGGTGGTAGGGTGGAAAGAAATATATCAAACAAGCAAAAAAAAAAAAAAAAAAAAAAATCATGGAGGGTAAGAGGAAAAAAGGAAGAGTGGCAGGGTGGGTGCTGGTTGATGGATGCAGACATGTGAGGGGAGGGGTGGGTATAGGGTGCCAAGAGCAACTGCATGGAGAAAGCAAAGTGCAGCCTTCTGGCTAAATCTTAGATTTTTCTGCAAAGGGCATATCAGGAATTAATTCATTAACACTAACAGTCTTTATTTGGCATTGGATGAATTAAGACATCTGAAAGACTTAATTGTTAATATTCATCAATATGTCTAAATATTTAGTGAAAAGTGAAAAATGTATCACAGTCTTCTATGTAGACAGATGTGGATGTGTCCCTCGGAGAAGACACTTCTAACATGTCTTTTTATGATTCATTAATCTCTTCTCTAATCAACAGCACCACGACATCGGACAAACAAACATAGCTAAGCTAACTGATCAAAAAAAAAAAAAAAAAAAAAAAAAAAACACGGACCAGCATGCAGTATTGAACTCCCTTTGCAAAATCATCCTTGGGAGGCACACATGTTGAGTGGCTATGCTTTGAAGAAAAACCTTGCTGTATGTGAATGATGCTTGTCCAAAATTAAGTTTTCAAGGAGTCAAGGCCTTTCTGCTGGAGCAATTTGTCTCACAGTAAAAACTGCATAAGAATTCTGAGGAGTATGTAGATGCTTTCTGCATTACAATGATATAAAACATAGTTCATGCTTACTTGATGAGTTAAGTCAATGATGTTAGAAATGCATTAGTTATCTTGTATTTTGTCCACGAGTACCCTAAATGTAGAAAATTGAAGTATTTGCTCCCTCTAGTGAACAAAATTGGAAACAGCAAACTGGACAACTATTGAAGAAAGAATATTAATTATACATGAAAAATAAGCAGAAAAATACAAGGTAATCTTTTGTATACATATACATATAAATACACAAGTCTATCTATCTATCTATCGATATATATATATATATATATATATATATATATATATATATATATATATATATATATATATATATATATATATATATATATGTACATACACATACATATGTATATATATTTATATATCATGTACAATTAATATTCTTTCTTCATTCTTTCTACTTGTCCAGTTCGCTGTTTCCAACTTTGTTCACTAGATGGATGTTTGTATTTTACAAGTGAATACAAGATTTGACTGAAGTAATTTTATACACTATTTGAAATAAAGTAACAGTAACAGTAAAAGCAAAAAAAAGCAAAAAAAAAAAAAAAAAAAAAAAAAACAACAACAAAAATATGTCTGACTCAAAAAAAACATTCTGCCTGAGAACATTTTTTAATCTTCAGAATTCAGTTGGTCAGCATTTCCCAGAACAGAACATTTCTAACCCTCTGGCCATGAGCCAGAACCCAGCACTTGCACTTTGGTTTCATCATGCTACTGGACTTTAGTAAGTGGAAAATTCTGAGCTGTATCAACATGTAACTTTGTAACTCTGATAGCTGATACACCCTAAAGACAGAAAAAAATGTATAAGTGATCATTCTTCAGCTTTAAATGATTTATTTCTATAACTGCTTATTTTTGTTTGTTTTGTGTTGTTCACATATTTTTCCAGCTGTCACTTGACAACACTAAGATAACTGTAGTCTGGGGGACAAGATCTGTGTTCTGCTTCCTGTAGCAATATTGTAAAAGTCACAGCAATGAAATAATCTCTGCTACTGACACATGCAGTACATATATCCACTGTAGGGTCTATCTTTCTCATAGATGGTAGTTCAGTGAGCAGTTAAGATTTAAAAGCACAGGGCATCCCTCTTTTGCTTCTGTGAATTAATAATCAAAGAAGAGAGAAGAAGGAGTGAGGCCCTCAAAAATCAATGGGCCCATCAACAAGCATGGATGTTGTGTGTGCCTTCATCCACCTGGGTGACTGTGTGTTGCTGTGTATGTGTATGTGTGTGTGCGCGTGTGGGTGTGCTCGCATGCCTTTGCCCATAAACGTAATAGAACAACTATAGCAGCAAAGCTCCTGCACGAATTCAAGCAATCATACGAGCAGGTGTACATCTAAATCACTGGCAAACACAGAACTGATTTATCTTGTGTAACGATGAAGGGATCTTTTGGGTTTACTCCTTCTAAACACCAGTTGTCTCTTCCAATCAGTGCGGTCGTGTCTGCATTATTGATACAGAAGGGGCCTAAAGGGCCCAGGCACAGCTGATGCACAGGCATTGTTCTCCTGCTTGTCTGGGGAGAGTCTGGGTCTTGGGAGGGCTCAAAGGTAAGCTGTTAGGACAAAGCAAAAATTTAGCTTTTACAGGAAATAAATGGGTGAAAGGGCTCTCCCGGGAGAGTGGATGGTCAAAGATAATGCCAGTTTTCTTAGCATTTTAATGTCACGCTTAAAGGTTTGATGGAGAAAATCTTTCACTATATTGCAATGAAAATTTATGTAATAAAACCCCTACTGAGCCATCTCTGTTCTACTTTTTAGGTAAGTGGTTCTCATTTAAAACTGCATTTATTTTGTGCAATTGTTTTTGTTATACATAAAAAAATGATTGACACTTAAACAATTTATTTGAAAGAACAATGAACAATAATTTAGAAAATGGCAAATAAACTCTCTTCCTTTGTTCTTATCTCAGCGCAGACATGAAAGCGTTAAAACCTTTAGCAGGAACAAATACAAATGTTGAAAGGATCACAAAATGTTTTTTTTTTTTCAAATGCAATATGTTTAATTCCTCAGTCAAGGTAAAAGCTGAGGGTGAAGTTAGTAATACTTGTTGTTTATGTGTTTGTGATTCAGCTAGATCAAACAAAACTATCATATTTCATGAAGGGTAGGGGAGAGGTGGAGTATGGGTAGAAGAATTCTGATATGGATTTATATTTCCTCATTTATAAGTATAAAACCGGACATTTTCACTGACATTGCAAGTAAATGATGCCTATAATGTCCACCAGAAGGAATGAGAGCTGTAGACTGTATCCTATACTATAGTTGGAGCCCCATTTCTTTTAATCACACTAAATAACCCTCAAACTGATTTAAATAATTACTTGAGTGGCGTCTCAAAGCAGCAGGTGGATAAATGTTACATTTTTTTTTCATAGATTTTTGTCTAAAACCTCATATGCATGTATCTGATTCCAGCTTTAATTTGTTTTATTAGCCAATAAATACAAAATCCAACTTATAAATGAACAGATGAAAGTGTAGTTCAAACAAATAATAAATAAGGGTTATTAAATTGCAAATACTTTGACAAGGTTTTATACCCCTAAAAGACAAAGGCATCAAAAATTATATTTGACCAAGTTGTGTTAAGAGTTTAATCACCAAACAGAAAAGAAGAGCATGGCTTCATTTTACTTCTTTCATCATTTGACCCCTGCAGGGACTGCAAAAAGTCTTTGCTGCAAAGTGGATAACCTAACACCACATTGGTTTAAAAAGTAAATGAATTAACTATTAATTTTCTCTTATTTCACGACCTATCAGGCTTTCAGTGATACATATTACATTAAATAAAAAACAGCACCGATTACATATAGTACAAATGATGACTAGAATGTTCTTGCATTATGGTTATTTGTTCTAAGTACATTCTTAAACAACCAAAGGTTAAAAGATAGATTTAAAAAAAAAAGATGACCTGCCCTTCTTCCTTTTGAAATGAATAGCTTATTTTTAAATAAAACATCTCCTTTAATTAGACTCTTTTTTGCAAAGAGGAAACATTTAAGTGAATAGTCAATATATAAACATAGATTCTTTTTCAGAAAAGCTATCTGTTTCCCTAATTAATAAAAAAAAAAAAAAAAAAAAGATATATTAAATATGAAAAATACTGATTCAGCAGCAACACAAAAATCATAATGGAAATCAATGACTGTCTTATTAATGATTTTACAAGACTGAATAACAAAACTATTTCATGGCTCTATAGAACACATACTTTATTTTAAAATAAAGTATAGAAGTATTTTAAACAAATTTCTCAAAATAATCAGTTTCTACATTCACTAAAAAAAATTCTTATTTGAAGCAGAAAAAAAAAATCAAAATTTATGTCAAGTATGAAACAATTCATTATGACCATAATGAATAAGGTTCAGATCTTAATATTTTAGGTTACAGGGCAATATTTATTCACATCTGTCATAACGGAATTGGGAATATGGTTTACCTTGATGTGTTTTGATTTATTCTGCAGGCCCTGAGGTTATACCCGTGAATTACAGAGCATCAATAAGGAAAGACCATCTCCCTTATCCCAAAAGTGATAATTACCCACATCACTATTGATCTGACTATTGATGCATTGCTAATTGTTTCTTGCAGATATTTATTTTATACCATCTGAGGCCGCATGATGAAGTTGACCTTGCGCAGCAGGAAATATAAGGGATTTTTTTTTCTTTTTTTTTTTTTTTTTTTTTACAGTGAAGTAAAAACTACATTAAGATTCCATTTTATGCATCAAAATAGCAAGTACTTTTATTTTTTTTCTGTCCAAAAAAGCAGGTTGGTTATGATCTCATGGGTGAAGAGCTCAGGTAGAATGCAATGTGAGTTGCAACAGCCACAGACATTACTTCTGTTTTTTACTCCATTGCAGCCTTGAAGAGCGATCTTCTTGAAAGTCTCAATGGACTTTGCCAAAGGTTCAAGATAGCATCATATTGATCAACCTCAACACTATATTATCAGAGATATAGAATAATAATGAAGATTATTCATCATTAAGGCCGTATTGGATTTAGCACATAAAAAATGTATTCATGGCTCTTAAATTAGTTTCTCTGTACACGTTGGTCCAAACAGAAACTCAAGGTCTTGCTCTGTGAGTGTGTAATTATATTTAGGATAAATAATGAAGCAGGAGATTTTGCAATACTGTTAGAATTTAATCCTTCCTTTTTAAATTTTGTCTCCTCGAACTTAGTTATCTTATGTATATATAAAAACGCTTTGTTTGGATTAATGACATTTTAAATTGTCAATTTTTGTGACTTTATTCTGTGGAACGTAACATGTTAGGAGATTATATAGGTCCGTGTAATACATTTTTAATTGCTTTTATAATATTCAGCAAAAATCATAACAAATTCAGCAAAGGATGTCTTTTTTTAATTTTAGGATACATTTATGCTATACTGTTGTTTAATAACACTTTCACGGGAATTCATCAAAATGAAAGGTATAATTATAGTCCACTGCCAAATGTAAAATTACAACATTAAAGTTGGGAAAAACGCTTAAGAAAAAAAAATTAGAAAGCAGTATCAGTGTTGAGTACATTTGATGGAAATGTTTACTTTTGTGTCATATTTGTTCTGTAGACTTTTGATTTGTGTATTTTAGATGTTATGTATCTTTGAATGAAAGGTGAAATTTATTGAAATCTATTTTGCATATTTTGCGTTCATACGTCATACAGTGGACATACATGTCACATTTCAGAAAACATAATGGCATGAAATAGAACATTTCTAAGTTTTAAAATTTCAGGGTTGCTTTTAACCAGATGGATGCTAAAGTGAAGGCAAAAAAGGGTTGCAAATCAGAACTGACCTTTAAAAATTAATAAAAGATGGCTCACTCTTTTTGTTTACCCCAGTTAATGGTATTATTACAAATATCAAATTTTATTTGTGAGAAATATTATTGTTTTTCCTGTTTTCTTTTCTAGATTACATAAGAAATGCTGAACAAATTCTTTTTCTGACATTTAAATTTAAAAATGTGTGTATTATGGTGTTAGTGTGAAACATCTTATCTCACATCAGACCACATGGGGTTGGGGAAAGTACTGCATGGAGAGCGCATCATGGCAAGATAAAATGTGTGCATGTGCAACCACAGTGACCATGTGCACAAAAGTGGTCACCCAGGGACACACCTGGCTCATGCCAAGACATCTGGCTGCTGTCACAGCATTTTGTGTATGTCAGAGCTCTTCATTGGTGTGATCTGCCCAGGTCTGCCCACCCATCAGGTACCTGTTTAGACCTTTAGTCAGAGCTGTAACTGAACGTTGGCTGAGACCATGTCGGAGTCTAATGCAAGGAGCTTTTCGGGGTTGTGTCCCAGCATGGTGGTATGAGGCCCTTGATGAGAGGCAGACTCTCTTCATACATCAGGTTTTTGGATTTCATCCAAGAGTGAGGTGATGATGTGAGTAGATATGACATCATTGGCCTGAGGATGAATCTGCCTGACAGGTGACCTCTGTACCTTCCCCCCACATAACTCACAGCAGAAGCTCATCTAATGAAGGATTGTTTTGACAGGGCAGTGGGTGAGGAATTGAGGCTTTTATTGTACATAAACACACATGCACATATTTACAATGGATGTCTGTGGTTGGTGATTTGAGGGTAATTACAGGGTATTTACTTTCTCCTGCTCTTTCCTCCATCTCTCCCTCCAACTCCCGCCTCTCCAGATCGTGAAGCTGAGCCTCTAGCAGTGTAGCGCTGAAGGTGTGTTTGTGCTGTTATGCCCTCTGGCTTGGCTGCCAGCTTACTCCCACTGATCTGAGCCAGAAGGCAGACTGCCGAGGAATACCGATCACCTTGCCCAGACCGAATCCTTTGAGCTCTCTCTGGCATCTTTCCCCCTTCTGCCAGTTTCCTCCTCTGCTACTCTCTTTCCCCTTCTGAAGTTGACAACAAAGACATCCTCAGGGTCCTCCTTGATGTGAGACCCACTCTTGATCTTTTTTCCCTATGTTTTTGTACCTTATAGTTGCACTACTTTCATATTCCACTATCACAATATTTACACACCTGAAGACAAAGAAACAGGGGTCTTTTCATGTAGAAACCCCTGCCAACATGTTAATCACATGAAGACCTGCAGTGGTCATGTTGACCCCTGAGCAGGACATTAAAGGTTTATAATAAAGCATCTATCTATCTATCTATCTATCTATCTATCTATCTATCTATCTATCTATCTATCTATCTATCTATCTATCTATCTATCTATCTATCTATCTATCTATCAAGTTCATATATCTGTCAGTACACAAACCAATGCACCGTCACTGGTGCACAATAAGACTGACTTCTCTTTACATCGTTCTTCTGCTTCTCTTCTTACCCCAACTTACCCGCCAAGCCCTCAACGCCCCACCACTACCAACCCCCAGCCTTCATGAAGTGAAATCTCTGTAGAGCTAATTAGTGGTGGAATGGAGTCCAGGAACAGCCAACAGTGCTGAAGAAAGGAGATTGGCGCTGGTGCTTGCTTCAACGGTCAGGGCCTGACAGAGGGGTGACAGTGAGTGGAGGCAAACCACCATCTCACAACTGACACAGACAATAAAGTGAGTCTCAGACTAACAGAGAAAAAGAGTGACAGACAGACAGGTGACGTAAATGTGGGCCTCTAGGGGCTGTCCTGTGGCCTGCTGCAGTGCAAGCCACAGAGGGGCGTTTCACTGAGGTAAGCTGTGTGTTGGCTGACCCCCTGATGTGACACTCTAAAGCTCAGACTCTATAAATGTTTTGACATCTTGCTTGTATCTTATCATTAGCAGTAAAATTAATAAACTGGTGGTACATTTTTGGTTTCCCATTCCCTAATGGAAAATAAAAGCAAGAACCAACACAAAATTAGACTTTAATATAGTTGATATTGACATTCACTTTTTTTCTGTCCATCCATCAATTATCTTTATTTGTTTATTCCAATGTTGGGTTGCATAGTTTGGCGCCTATCCCAGCACCTACTGGAAGAGAGGAAGGATACATCCTAGAGTGGTGGCCGGCCCATTGTCAGGTCATTTTTCAGCTTTGTTAACTTCAAAATAAGTGTTCACTGGAAAATCTTAAAGATAAGTTTCCTTTACTTGCTGTTTCTTCTACATGTCTAGTGTATCCCTGTGGTGTAATCTTAAAATTAAATGCTCTTTGTACATTCTAGGGAAAAATATCATTTGAAAAATGAATAAATAAATAAATAAAATGCAGCGCCATTATTTTAAATATCTAAAAGACACATTCATTGTCTAAGTGGGGACTGAAAAAATAAATTATGACCAACATATAAACAAACAAACACATAAATAGCTTTTAATGATGATATTAAAAAAGCCTATGGTTGTCACTGTGACATTGCAGCTCTTGGTTTTTAAAAAAAAAAATCAGTCAGCGCAATCTCCCAAAGAAAGGAACAACAAAAGCAGGAGAAGGTGAGACTTGAGTTCTTGGGAGACTAACGCGATTCTATTGTCCAAAATACTAAAGCCCAGATCCAAAGAGGACCATAGTGGAAAATGCCATTAGAGATTTGGAGCACAAATAGATTGTTGGAGTTTACAATCAGGCAGGGTCAATCTTGGCTGGAGGCCACTACCTAAGATATGGTCTAAAACCAATTCAAAAGGGTGGCAAGACCTGGTGGTCTCTGAACTGGTAAGAATAAAACAGAGGTGGACAGTCTAGAAGGCAGTGAGAAACGGACTGACATGTGGAGGATACATCAAGTTTAATTTAACTTTTAAATGAAAGAAACATATGACACCGTTCCAAGCCTTGAGAACATTAACATCTATGGCAGGAAGGAAAACTAACAGCTTTGCTGGCCCCAGAGCCCAAGTCTACAAGGTATCCTCTCCTGCTGCAAAACCACAATAATACAGAGCTAGTACAGCTGGTATCACTACCAGGTCTTACATAAGCTGGCTGAATCCTGGAGGCAAGCAGGCTTTAAATAAACGAGGCCCATCCAGTATTATCATGGAAATGGATCCGCTTCCTCAGACAGGAACCCTGTCCAACACCACTAGGGTCTGTTCTTTGATGTCACCTGGAGCTGAATGTAACTTAATGGCTGACCTCAACCATCTGCTCTGGTTTCTCTGCCTTTCAATGATTCCACACCAAGAGAGTCATCATGGTTGAACTTGCCATCCCATGGGCTGTAATGGAAGCTGCCTTAGAGAGAAAGAAGGACAAGTATGAAAAGCTGGAAGCTTATGGGTGGAGGGGATTCACATTCCCACTGGAGTTTGGATGCAAAGACTACACAGGAACAGAAGCACAGCACCTTTTTTAGTCAGAGAGAAGAGAGACATTGCTGAGGAACCAGAGCAGGGGCGCTCTGGCCCTGGTTCTAGCTTGAAGGACAAACTGCAGGGGAAGGTGGGGCCTTAAGACTAGCTGTAGAGAATGATAGGGATATGTTCATGTCATTGCTCCACAACTCAAAGATGTATTAACATTCAAGGAGAAAAACATCAATGAATGATGGTTCCCAACTGATGACCCTACAGCTGGCAGAAGGGCACTGCCGGAAGTGCACCTACTAGGTGGTTCAATTTATCTGCTACTTTTTTTTTTCTTTTCCACAAGGGAAACAGGTGTACATCAACATGCCATTTCTCCCAATTGTATACAGTAATTATAACTGCTAAATTTAACTGACCAAACTATGATGTGTCCAGAAATTCTTTCCATAAAGGTTTAGATACAAATCTGCAACAAAAAGGGTTTCCCTGGTACCTTCATGTCATATAACAGAGGTGAAATGTTTCTGAATAAAATCCTGCAAAAGGGAAAAATTATGCAACCTGTTGGAATGTATGCAAAATAGCTCTACTAGAGATCTTCTGGCTTGTAAGCTGCACCAGATGTTTGCAGCACACCTTCAGCAAATGATTTGGTACATCAAGTGCGTCCAGGATCCTCTCCCACCACTCATCCAGCTTCAACACCATGTAGTGGTCTGTTGACAGATCAGCAAACAGATAAAAGAACTGACATTGGTTTTCTATTGGAAAAAACATTTTATCAGGAAATATTTAGGAAAAAAAAACAATGTCACTAGTCTGAGCGGAAAGGATCTGACATAAGGTAATTATCCAAGCTAGCTGAATTTACTGAATTACCTCAAGAGGTAATGCATTATCAATAAATACCGAATAAATTCCTTTCAAACTTTTATACAGTGTTTTTATTGACTGTCAAAATTAATAATTAGATGTTCATCATTTTGTGGCTTCACCCTTCTTCATCAAATAACTTCAAATTACTTAATAAGTACCGGTATTCTAGTTTTATGGTGCAGAGTTGGAAATTATGCAGAGATAGCAACAATATAGATCCAGAACATGTAAATCTTCTCACTGTCTCCTAAATGCCATTTTAGATGCAGATGTGTTCAGCAAAAAAATGTTTTAAAAGCCAAAACTGAACTAAGTTTTGGATTTAGAATGCATCTGGACGGACTTTTTGCTGAAGTAAACAAAGTGCACTTTGGACTTCCTTTCATCACAATGATAACTCCTCTAAAATACAGTAAGACCATGCTAGAGCTGTTGCAGTTACCCTTCAAGCATTTCCCAAAGACAGAATGGGCATAAGAAATTGTAGGCAACCAGTCAGTGAGGATTACATACAACATTTTCCCTGACAGATATAACACATTGTTAAAGATGGAGAACATATGTAAAACAAGAACAAAAGATTGCATCAGTGTTGTCTCCAGTATACCTTTGCTAACCTGGCGCTAGTATGGGGAAAGGTCAGAGTTGACATTACACTTTTATGATAGTCATTTATTTATTTTTCAAGTATATCCAATCAGAATGCCTGCAAGCTACTGAGATGGCAAACAGGAATAATTAGCATCACTGGGAAAGGTGGCGTCTCCTTGTACTCTGGCCTCCATTTGTTTGTCATCTGTAGAGGAGGTGAGGTGATGGAGAGGCTAAATATTGATGGAACTGCCCATACTCAATGAAACTCAAACAATCTGTCTTGCTTTGTTAAAAACTGTACTTCACTGCCAAACCCTTCTTACGTTCACTGAAAAACTTTCAGTCATTTTTTTACTTCTTGATTCTGATATACTCTTCATTAAAATGATGACAGACAATTAGTTTTTTTTGTTTAATATAATACAGTGTCTGAGATCAGTGACAGTAGTAAACAAGCAAAAAATAAATGTATAAATACATTTTAAAAAAAAAGAAAACGCTTACAGGTAAAATATGCTGTAAGAAGTACCCTAAAGAAGAGCACAGAGTCAAATGATTTTTTCTCCAGTAACTTGGGGCCCTGATCTGAAAAAGTTGTGTCACCATTTGTTTTCTACCACGTGATTGGAACAGATAAAAACTTCCACCTGACCATCGGAAAATGATTAAATTAATCTAAAATAATTTAGCTATATGCTACCAGTCAAAAGCCTCTCCCTGAGCCGTCACCTTATCATGGTGGAGGGGTTTGTGCGTCCCGAAGATCCTAGCAGCTATGTTGTCGGGGGCTTTATGCCCCTGGTAGGGTCACCCATGGCAAACAGGTGTCTAGGGGAGGGACCAGACCAAGCACGGCTCATAGACCCCTATGATGACGACTAACCTGGGCATGAATGTTCCCTTGCCCGGACGCGGGTTACTGGGACCCCCCTCTGGAGCCGGGGTACGAGAGCGAGCGTCTGGTGGCCGGGCCTTCGCCCATGGGGCCCGGTCGGGCTCAGCCCGAAAGGGTTACATGGGCCCCACCTCCCGTGGGCTCACCATCTGCGGGAGGAGCCGTAGGGGTCGGGTGCAATGTGAGCTGGGCGGCAGCAAGGGGCGGGGACCCTGGCGGTCCGATCCCCGGCTGCAGAAGCTGGCTCTAGGGACGTGGAACGTCACCTCTCTGGTGGGGAAGGAGCCTGAGCTTGTGCGCGAGGTTGAGCGGTTCCGACTAGATATAGTTGGACTCACCTCGATGCATGGCTTGGGCTCTGGAACCAATACCCTCGAGAGGGGCTGGACCTTCTTCCACTCTGGAGTTGCTCATGGTGAGAGGCGCCGAGCAGGTGTGGGCATTCTCATCAGCCCCCAGCTTGGTGCCTGCACGTTGGGGTTTACCCCGGTGGATGAAAGGGTAGTTTCCCTCCGCCTCCGGGTGGGGGGACGGGTCCTGACTGTTGTCTGTGCTTATGCACCGAACAGCAGTTCAGAGTACCCACCCTTTCTGGAGTCCTTGGAGGGAGTGCTGGAGGGTGCTCCTTCTGGGGACTCCATTGTTCTGCTGGGGGACTTCAATGCTCACGTGGGCAATGACAGTGAGACCTGGAGGGGAGTGATTGGGAGGCATGGTCCCCCCCCTCTGAACCCAAATGGTGTTTTGTTATTGGACTTCTGTGCTCGTCATGGATTGTCTATAACGAACACCATGTTCCAGCATAAGAGTGTCCATATGTACACCTGGCATCAGGATTCCCTGGGCCGCAGTTCAATGATCGACTTTGTAGTCGTATCGTCGGACCTGCAGCCACATGCCTTGGACACTCGGGTGAAGAGGGGGGCGGAGCTGTCAACTGATCACCACCTGGTGGTGAGTTGGCTCAGATGGTGGGGGAGGAAGCCGGTCAGAGCTGGCAGGCCCAAACGTGTTGTGAGGGTCTGCTGGGAACGTCTGGCTGAGTCCCCTGTCAGAGCGAGCTTCAACTCCCACCTTCAGCAGAGCTTCGAACATGTCCCGAATGAGGCGGGGGACATTGAGTCCGAATGGGCTGTGTTCCGTGCCTCTATTGCTGAGGCGGCCGGCCGGAGCTGTGGCTGTAAGGTAGTTGGTGCCTGTCGTGGCGGTAATCCCAGGACTCGTTGGTGGACACCAGCAGTGAGGGATGCCGTCAAGCTGAAGAAGGAGTCCTATCGGGCGTTCTTGGCCTGTGGGACTCTGGAGGCAGCTGATGGGTACCGGCGGGCTAAGCGGCATGCGGCTTCGGCTGTTGCATGGAGAAAGACTTCCGGACGGCTTCGAGGAGATTCTGGTCCACCATCCGGCGGCTCAGGAGGGGGAAGCAGTGCTCCATCAATACTGTGTACAGCGGAGGTGGGGAGCTGCTGACCTCAACTCGGGACGTTGTGGGTCGGTGGAGGGAATACTTCGAAGACCTCCTCAATCCTACCAACACGTCTTCCCATGAGGGAGCAGAGCTGGTGGACTCAGGGGTGGACTCTCCTATCTCTGGGGCTGAAGTCGCTGAGGTGGTCAAAAAGCTCCTTGGCGGCAAGGCCCCGGGGGTGGATGAGATCCGCCCGGAGTTCCTTAAGGCTCTGGATGCTGTGGGGCTGTCCTGGCTGACACGCCTCTGCAGCATCGCGTGGACATTGGGGGCAGTACCGCTGGATTGGCAGACTGGGGTGGTGGTCCCCCTTTTTAAGAAGGGGGACCGGAGGATGTGTTCCAATTACAGGGGAATCACACTCCTCAGCCTCCCTGGTAAGGTCTATTCAGGGGTCCTG
This sequence comes from Telmatherina bonti, assembly GCF_933228915.1. Classification (NCBI taxonomy): domain Eukaryota; kingdom Metazoa; phylum Chordata; class Actinopteri; order Atheriniformes; family Telmatherinidae; genus Telmatherina; species Telmatherina bonti. The sequence goes on from NC_136621.1 coordinate 28,220,685, forward strand.
GAGAGGAGGGTCCGCCGGATAGTCGAATCCCGGATTGAGGAGGAGCAGTGTGGTTTTCGTCCTGGTCGCGGAACAGTGGACCAGCTCTATACCCTCTCTGGGGTCCTGGGGGGGGGCATGGGAGTTTGCCCAACCAGTCTACATGTGCTTTGTGGACCTGGAGAAGGCATTCGACCGTGTCCCCCGGGGGCTCCTGTGGGGGGTACTCCGGGAGTATGGGGTACCGGACCCCCTTGTACGAGCTGTCCGGTCCCTGTACGACAGGTGTCAGAGCTTGGTCCGCATTGCCGGTAGTAAGTCGGATCCGTTTCCGGTGAGGGTTGGACTCCGCCAAGGCTGCCCTTTATCGCCGATTCTGTTCATAACTTATATGGACAGAATTTCTAGGCGCAGCCGAGGTGTTGAGGGGATCCGACTTGGTGGCCTCAGGATTGGGTCCCTGCTTTTTGCGGATGACGTGGTCCTGTTGGCTTCATCTGGTCGTGATCTCCAGCTCTCACTTGAGCGATTCGCGGCCGAGTGTGAAGCGGCTGGGATGAGAATCAGCACCTCAAAATCTGAGACCATGGTCCTCAGCCGGAATAGGGTGGATTGCCCTCTCCGGGTCGGGGGTCAGGTCCTGCCTCAAGTGGAGGAGTTTAAATATCTCGGGGTCTTGTTCACGAGTGAGGGAAGGATGGAGCGCGAGATCGACAGACGGATCGGTGCGGCGTCTGCAGTAATGCGGACTCTGCGCCGGTCTGTCGTGGTGAAGAAGGAGCTGAGCCAGAAGGCGAAGCTCTCGATTTACCAGTCGATCTACGTTCCTACCCTCACCTATGGTCATGAGCTGTGGGTCGTGACCGAAAGAACGAGATCTCGTATACAGGCGGCTGAAATGAGTTTCCTCCGCAGGGTGGCCGGGCTCTCCCTTAGAGATAGGGTGAGGAGCTCGGTCATCCGGGAGGGGCTCAGAGTAGAGCCGCTGCTCCTTCACATCGAGAGGAACCAGTTGAGGTGGCTCGGGCATCTGGTCAGGATGCCTCCTGGACGCCTCCCTGGTGAGGTGTTCCAGGCACGTCCCTCTGGGAGGAGACCCCGGGGAAGACCCAGGACAAAAGTGAACAAAAGTGAACCAGTAACACATCTGTAAGGTGGCTAGAGCAGGCTATCGAATCCAAGATTATAATTCAGTGATGTGCCAACACAATTTGTAATAAATTTCAGAATTGGATATCAAACGTTGTCGGCCATTACAAGAAGTTTAGCAGATTTGTTCATATGCAAATTTCCATCATCAAGCACAGACAAGGAAGTTGAAGCAAAAAGCTGTTTTTTGTTGCCTTAAATTAACAACAAAATTTATTTAAAATTTTTTAGCTCTCTCCATCACAAAGTTTCCAACATGCAGCTTGTTTGTAAGGGAGTCATCAATTCAAATGCCCTGGTATTTGTAGATGTGAACCACCTCTATTTAGTTTTCTTTTGGGGTAAACACTGACCAAAATATTTGTTGCTTCTTCCTTGGAGAACAACATTAGCTTCATCTTGTCTGCACTGATAACAAGTTTGAGGATGAAGCAGAATGCTGGATTGCAACAAAGGCTTTCTGCATGGCTTCAGTAGTTGGCATGAGTATTGATCCAAAACAGTAAATAACTATGTCATCAGCATAAAAGTGCAAATTAGCATATGACACATTAAGATTTATACAAATAATGAAAACAAGGGGCCCTAAAAAAGAACCATGTGTCACCCCTTGTGAACAGTGACAAATTTAGAATGCATAGCATCATGTTCATGGATCCTTTAACTAAGATAAATTGTGAATCAAGCCACTGCATGTTCAGAGTCCTCATTCAAGGAAGTCTAAATTTTAAATTTTATCTTTGTTCAAAGTCAAAAGAGAAGTGCTCTGAACATAAACATGGGTCTTTTTGTGGCTTTTTAACTGGAAACTGCAAAAAAAAAAAAAAAAAAAAAAAAGCAATGAAGCTTTATTTTGTCTTATTTCTTTAAAGGGGTGCTATTATGGTATTTCGAGTTTTCTGAGCTTTCTACAGTGTTACAGTGTTGAATCCTCATCAGACATGTGAATGGTTTCCATGGCGACGAAAAACGCCCCGTTTTAGAGAGTTTTTTCTACTTGGAAATCCTTGTGACGTCCCGGGGGATAAAGTTCGGTGATTGGTTACCTTCTACTGGTTAACATGGGCATGTACAAATACATCAGGCGGGTGGAAAACGTCGGATAAAGTTATTTCCAACGATGGCTGGTGAGTTTACCAAAGAGAGACATCCTGCTGCATTCCTTGCTGTGGGTTGCTGTTTTCCACTTTGTTTTCAGGGTCTGATTCAGGTTCCAACATGTAGGGTTGTATGCTATGTGTTGACATTGTTTTTTTTTTTTTCTTTATTGAGTTCATATTAGCCTAATCCTTCTGTTTATGAGATGTAACAATGACGGCGAAAGCAGTTGTGGTGCGCGCTCCCAAAGTAGTGCAGCGGCGGGAGGCGGGGCTTAATGCGGAAGAGTCTCAATCCACTCGTTTTGCCCACAGGCTGATCTGACAGCCTACGGAGAGGGTCGGTCTGAAGCAAATAAAGTGATTTGTGACAATAACTCCATCATTCGCAGCCCTTCTGGTCTCAGAAATAAAAATAAATTAGCCTGAAATGCACATAATAGTTCCACTTTAAAAGAAAAAAATGGCCAGAATTCCCTCCATCTTCTTGTAGTCTTGTCTTATAAGCAACTGATACATGTCATCGTCCAAGCATGCATTGCAAAGGTAAAATATTGGCAACATCTGTTGGCCAAAAATGGTAGTAAACATAAGAATTTCAAAGCAGTAAGGGGTTTTTATGTATCACGTATATCAAACATCCTGGTGGCTTTTTCTTAAATAACTTGTATGCATCTTATTCTGTAACTTTACCATTTTAACAACTGGTCTTTGAGCACTATGCCAACATTATATAACATAACAGTTGTTAAATCACTTGCTTGTCTCAGCTTGACCTTAATTTTTAATCAATGAATGTGCTGATGTGTGAATCCCGTCTGTCACATTGTGTTCAATACAGAACATCAGGACCGAACAGACCAAGTGGGAAATTATATGAGAGGTGACGGGCTGAGGTAGAACTGCCTTTTCCTTTTTCTACAATGTTTACTCCTTTTTTCCCCCCCTTTTTCTTCATAATAAACTATATAATCAATCAAAAACCTGTTTTCTGTGTGTGTGTGTGTGTTTGTTTGACAGCCTTGTATTGATTCTACTTATTGACTGCATATCACAAATATTTTAACATTTGTTCAGCCACCTAAGAGCAGTTAATGTCCTTTAAAATATTCATAATGATGTGTGACTCCTACTTCAAGAAATAGATGTCAATACTTTTTCTATTTAAAAAAAATGATCATCACTACAAAGAATTTATATAAATTTGTCTTTAATTATAAAATTTGAGCATTTGAAGATTTCTGTTGTAGATAACTCATTGGCCACCTGCCACTTTTATAGCAGACATCTTTGGCAGTCAATGGATTGGTACTGTGGTGGAAAATACTCTGGTCTTGAGAAGTTGTAATACATCTAAGAGTCAACTGTCTTCTTACAATGAACATTTTATTATAAACTAATCCAAGCACACGCTGGAGCTTGGAGAGAGAACTCTCTCTGCAGATGCTGAAGTAACACCCGATTATAAACCATGCTTAACTCCTCCTAGTTGCTGGGCACACCACAGAAAACAATCATTCTCTTCCTGACCTTTAACCTTAAGCAACTGGTCAACCAAGCAGTTGACAAAAACAGATGCCCTGCAGGAAACTCTTCCTGTCTCAGACTTTGTCTGCACATTCCAGACAAGGATCATATAACTTAAAGAAAGCTTTGTGCATTGACACAAAACACAGCAGGATCACAGCAAATCAATGCATATATGTCTAATACTTAATACAAACCAAACTCATAACAATTTTCCCCAACACTCTCTTCATTGTTTACCTTGAGTTTTGATCAAATTGTAGAACAGTGAGGTTGCGCTGTTTGTCTGATCTAAAGATTCGAGTTCATACACTTTAAACCTTATGATCAAAGTGAGAAAGAGAAAGAAAAAAGATCATTTTTCAAATAGTTTTGTATAAAAAAAAATGTTTTATTTTTAATTCTTTTTCGACTGTAGGCTTTGAGAGCAACTAGCATTAATGAAATACCTCTCCCTTGAGTTTATATCACTCCCTAGATTGAGGTAAAAAGCATAAAACTACTGCACAGGGCACATTGAAAAATGTTGGAAACATTTAACATGTGACATTTGAACATATGGACACAGACAAAGTTAGTTAAATATGAAATAACTGGCTTCATTGCAAATAAAAGCGCAGACATCTCTTTACAGTGATCCCACCCCCCTGGTAGACCAAGCTTCTTGTAGAGTATGAACTGACCAGACAAAAACGTTTTATTTTATTTGTTTTGTGCCCTCGAGAACAAGAACAAAGTTTGAGCTTCTCGTGGAGAATGTAACAAGCTTAAATGATTTTCAAGACATATGCAGACTTGTACATGGTTTTAAATCCAGGCAATTATCTAAAAAAGAACTTAGAGAAAAATTGCACTTAAGACAAAGCTAGATAAAAAAATAAATACATATGAGATTTGTGTCTTAAAAAAACAGAAGTTTGTACCAGGAGGATGCTTAAAGATATCGATTCTGTAAGCCATAAGGCATAACTTAAATGTTTCTTGGCTTTTCAGTATCTTCAACACTGGTGGTCTTTGAAACTGTGATGCAGTATTCTTATAAATGGTCATTGTTAAGCCTGTTTTGTCCTTATGCCATTTCCAAAGGCATCCAGAACTGCTAAATCGATTAGATATTGTCTCCTGAGTATTATGGGTGAGTTTGAGTTGCAGAAGACTGTTTAACTCTATTAAGAGTATTGTTCGCAACTAAAAAGAACGAATAATTGTGGGAAAACTGAGAACAAATTAGCTGTACAAGCTGTTATTGAAAACAGCTGGCAAATAAAATTTAGCTCTTACAAGAAAATTGTGTTGTCCTGTTTTGCTGTTTGTCTTTGCTCAAAATATTCTCTGTACACCTTGGGGTATGTTAAATAATTAACTCTGTTTTAATGACAATTGTGCTCAAAACTTGACCTTAAGATTATTGATCTTCATCTGCTGTTTCATGTCACTTTGAACAATTAATCTGTTTAAATCTAACCCTCAAAACGGATCCACAATTAGAATATATCCCAATTTACCCTGTTTAAGTACCTTTTAATTTTGATAGTTAAGTCTGTTAAGTCAACCTTGATTTTATACAATACACATCTGAATGACTGGTTATGACTATACTGAATTTGAGTTAGAGTTGTTGCCTATGGGGGCAGTCAGTGGTATTGCATATTAAGGCAATTTTGTGTTGGTGTAACTAAGCAGACTGCTCAAAGGAATTGTTTGTATGATTTCTTGCAAAGAACAATGCAAAGATATTTGTACAAATTTCGATGACATTCTGCACTAATCAATGCCCCAAGTCACTGGATGTACTTATGTTCACATTGCAGGCCTTAATGCCTAATTCCAATTTACTGCTCAAATCCGATTTTTATTTTTTGCTTGGCTGTTCACGTTACATTTTTAGATGTGACCTGCCTGCAGTCGGATGGTGGTGTGAACAGCTTACGCTCCTGAAGTGACCTGCATGCTCAGCTTAACATGGAAGGTTAGCTCTTTCTGCAGTCGTAAATAGGGTTTTAACAATTAATGCTTACTTCATGTTGCAAATGTATTGTGCAGTTGTGCTGTCAGTTTCCCAATAAATGTGGTGAGAAAAAAATAAATATGTTTGTTAGATGAACATAGCAAAATGTTCTGCAAAGTACAGCTTTGCATGTCCTCTACTGACACCAAGTACAGCCAATAGAAAGAGGAACAAAAAAAAAAAAACCTCCCAGAAGAGTCTGTAACATGGAGAGTTTCATGTGAAACCCAATTTAGCATAATATATCTAACTGATTGACTGCAAAGCTTGTGTAATATACTGCATTATGGGGGAGTGGTGACATCTGGTTAGGATGCCTTTAGGATGTCTCCCTGATGAGGTGTTCCAGGCACGTCCCACTGGGAGGATGGCCCAGGGATGACCCAGTATGTGCTGAAGGGACTAGTTTCTCGGCTGGCATGGAAGCGCCTCAGGAGCTCCCTAGATACGCTGTAAGAAGTGGACCGGGAAAAGAAAAGTCTGGACTTCCCTGTTTTTGCTGCGACTCCAGCAAGCTGACTCCAGATAACTGGAAGAAAATGGGTAGATGTATTTTAGCAATTAACTGACACAAATTGACGCTATTAGTGAGTAAACTTTCATAGCTTACTAAGTAATTGTAACATAGTTTGCTGTTGCAGTGAAAAATTTTCTAACAGAAGGAATAAATGTGGGCACTGCGCAGGGCAGACACAGTGAGCTCTCATGCTGCAGGAAATGTGTAACAAATCAACAAATTGTTGAACAGGTAATGAGCAAACACTGGACAGTTAGTTGCAACTTTAATTCCTTTGTTCTAGACTTCCTGTGAAGAACAAAGATGCGAAAAGAAAGCTAGATACATCAGTTCTATCCAGTAAGAGCCAAACACTAATGTGCATGAAAAGTGACACAGAGCTTTAAAATCATGTCTGAACTTAGCAAATGGGCAATTCAAATATTTTCAAAATAAAAATGTGACAAACAACTGTTTGCTAAATAAGGAATTTAGCAACATTCTGACATCATTGCCATAAAGAGTGGGCACCTTGTCTTTGCAGTTGTTGTCTGAGGAGTATGAAGAGGCCAGACTCAGGTTACAGGTTATAATGTTACACATTGTATGTATCAAATAATAAAAAAAATCACTGTGGTTGAGGTACACCACATGAGTAAATAAACCAGTGCTTAATGATAATAAATTAAACAATTAAATAAATACAATGGACATAACAGATAAAAACAAAGGAATTGTTTAAAACATTGGAATTATGTTTAATTCTACTGAATCTTTTTTTTCTTTCTCCAGTTGACCACAGCATATTCTCAGAGGCAGATTTTCACAATAATTGTTAAAGAATCAATATTAAAAATGTTTCATGTTGATTTTACACATGAATTTACACAAAGTGTGTGTGCACGTGTGTGTGTGTGTGTTGTTTGTGCTTGGGTTAGGAGGAAGCTACAGGGAGATGTTTATTGCTTCTCTGTCTCTAAGTGGAGGTGACAGCAATCAAACATGGTGACCTTGTGGAAGGAGGGGGGCAGTGACTGGCATTCCTGTGACTGAGGGAACATTTCTGGAGGCATCCTGCAAGGCTTTTTGGTTTAGGAGGGCCTATCATCAAGGGAACCCAATGGCAATAAGAGTTATTTTTCTTTCTTTTTTCCACTAACAAGCTAACTTCCACTGGCCAGACTTTGATGGGCATGACTGAAGAGTTGCTTGTAAAGGAAGTGTTGATTGATAAAATAAAACATATCTCATCCTGAAAGTGTAGTGTATTGATCTTACAAAGTTGTACTACATAAAAGTAACATAAAGGTGTGATGAAAGATATATGATGGCTTGCAAATGATGCGATACACTAACTTTGAGCACTTTCATTCATCCTTGGATCAGTGATTATTCACAAGATTATACATAGTCGATACTTCAAAAATGACTTCAAATTCATAAAATGCTAAATATATACAGGTTGGGAAAACACGGAGAGGACTGTCAAGGCTTTTAAAGGTTTACTTAGGAAAAGTAATGGATGAGATATGTCAGTTTCACAGTTTATAAGCCCTCAGTGTCCCCAGAGGGCTGCTGTAGCCTCTGGCCATTCTCCCCTTACCTTAGGCATCATCTGGAAAAAAAAACCTGATGCTTCTAGTCATTCTGCATCCCTGCATCTGTCTGAAAATAATTGGTCAAGAACCTTCTCTCCAAAAAAGGGCCATAAAAGAGTAATAGCTTGCAGCCCAAACACACGTCTGACAGATCATATTTGAAAAAAAAAATGTATAGATGTAGACCGTATTTACAACAAATTTCATACCAAGTTTGAAAAGTTTCCTTTATTTTATCAGCACTATGAAGATGTTTTAGTTGGTAGCTCAGGTTTGAAGTGTATGGCCTCTTAGTGGTTGTATAGAGGACAAGTGTTGGTTTTATAGGTAGTAACCCGTCTTCCCGAATCCTGGGAGTGGAGGCACACCTTTGCATGTTTTTAGTTTTTCAGCTGAGATACTGCAACACTGTTAATTCTATCAATCTGGGCTTTTATAGCACTTGTATATCTCTCACAAAACAAATAAAACAGAAAAACTGACATTGTCTATTTTAGTTAATTTAACATAGAGAGAAATCTTTACTGCATTAAAACCCATAATAAAAACACTTAGCAGTCATGGAAATACTCAAATAACTTTCTTTAGGCATTTGTCCACTTTTCTATGTTTATTGTGGGGTTGTGGACGTTGTTTGGTCAGAACTTTGACCCAGATAATGACGAGACTCACATGGAGACATCGCTTTCGTCTCTCCACTGTATTGTCCATTGTTCCTGTCAAAAAACAACAATAGAAATTTCACATTCAGTCGCACCCTGTAATGCTTTGAAACATATGCACAAAAGGAAGGCTGCATTTCTTTCCCATTTCAAATAAAAAAAATATTAAAAATACATATTTATTTACTTATAATCCAGTGTTGGTAGGGATATGGAATGTATTCAGTGAATTGGACCTGTATTTTCACTGTGTAGTCAGCCTTTAATAACATAGCATATCTGCATTTGCCATTCTTTTTGGCCATGTCTAATCCGGCAGAAGAAAGGCTCTTGTGCTCAACTACTGGAGGGAAAACAATACCATTGGGCTTTGCTCTACCTGTAAGCTCACAGATGAGACAGAAACAGAAAAATTAAGGGGGAAAAATCATTATTCTCAGAATGAGATGTCTTGGGTTTGATCAGAGTGTGAATCAAAGCCCATCTCTTAGACTACTTAAACATTCACTTTTAAAATTCCAACCTGATTGTACTTTTATGGAAATTTCTTGCCATCAGTGGCTGTATTTTCCTCTGTCTCCAGGTCCTCCTGCATCCCTGCAGATATCATATTCTGCCCTTCATTATAATTCTCTTGATAAGAAAGCTGGAGAAATGAGCAAAAGATGTAAATTTAGTGGAAAAGAAAAGGTTTAGATCTTTTCCTTTTTTGTCCAGGGAATAAAAAAGAAAAAGGAAATATCACAGACATACCACATCATTGAGTCAAACCTGACACCGTGGTAGAAGAGTTGAGAATGTCATTAGAAATATGTTTAAATGCATGACAATCACTGTCATGCTCACAACAGGAACTATACTGTTTTAACAAAGCATTTTCTGGGAGTTTAATATCTTTTAAGTAATAGAAGAATTTAAAGTAATAATTGAAATTGTGCAAGTAGTTATTTAAACATTAATGTAGGAATAATTTAATACTAAGTTTTTTTTAAATAACGGGCTGCACGGTGGTGTGGTGGTTACCACACTGGCCTTTCTGTGAGGAGTTTACATGTTCCCACATATGCAATGATCCTCCCTGTGTACTCTGGCTTCCTACCACCATCCAAAGACATCTATGTCAGGCTAATTGGTCCCTCTAAATTCTCCCTATGAGGCTGTGAGCGCAAGTGGTTGTTTGTCACTTTGTGTTTGCCCCAGCGATGGACTGGCAACCTGTCCAGGGTGTACCCTGGCTCTTGCCTTCTAATTATTTGGATAGGCTCCAGCTTGCCTGAATCGGACTGTGTTAAAGGAAATGAATGAATGAATGACTTAAATGACATTAAGTAGAGAAATAAGAATTTTAACAATAACACTGTCATTCAAGACAAATAGTCACATGAACAACATTATGACCTACCTACTGCTTTAAAGATAATCACCAAAAACCTTTAAAAAAAAAAAAAATCAAATAAAGGAAGTGAATGACAGATATAGAAAACAAGTGTTTATTAAGTGTAAATAAAAAGTAGGGTAAAAGCATTTAAATTTGAAGATTAATTAGCTTTGTACAAACTTTCCTTTTCACGTGGAAAGAACAACAACAACAACTGAAAGTGTGATTAACTCCTAAAATTCAGAGAGAGACTCTGTGACTTACATTTTGGAATTTCCGATTGAGACCATGTAGCAGGTAATTTCTTTGCAGACCTTTCTGTCAAGTGTGTTCATGACACCACTTCATACTTGTGTAGTGCTTTTTTTTTCTGCTCAAAATTGCGGGTTGGCTCAGTTATATGTATTGTGGATATCAATACAAAAACAGTAATTTGACTTCATCCCTCGCATGGTTGAAGCACAACAGTTTGTAGTACAGCTCATAATTGTGTAGGCCTACATGAATTTGTGCAATAGAAAGCATTATCTTCATTTGAACTCTTGGGCGTGATTTTCAACTATGAAGCAGAGGATAAATGATAATTTAAAGTTAAAATACAGACTCAAAGAACTGTGCAGTATAATAACTGTACTGACACAACAACACATTTTGCTTTTTAGTTATAGATGTGAATAATTTTGATATTACACAGAAAAATCCTAATTTTACTGAACAACTACAGTTGTAATTAAATATGTGAAAACATTAAATATTGACCTGAACCATTATACCAGGTATTTATGTATTTAAATTTCACAGAGAAAAACGTGAAGAATTGTTTAACTTAACTAATAATTTTTATTTTATTATGGTTACATTACGAATACCAAACACGTCTCTTAATATAAAAATACTGGTACACGTTTATAATGTATGGTAAAGGGATTAGAAACACAAATAAATGATACAGATATCATGGACAAAATAAAATCCCAGTATAGCTTTTGCGTCTTACACAGAAAGATTTAATTGGTAGAAATTAACCTGATCTGTATCTTAACAAAGCTATTTTATGACAGATGCTATTAATTGGAAATAATTTCATCAGATACTTAAATGTCTTCAAACTTTCACCACCCATAGTATCTTAATTTTTTACAATAGAAACAGAAATGAAATGACCAAATATTTTGAATAAAATCTTTTTAAAAGGTTAGCTATGATAATGGCCAAAGGAAGTATGCCGCAATAATTCTGGCTGATTGGAAAGATGGCATCAAGGCTGAGGTCAGTTTTGTAGCAAACAACCAGCTCATTATGAAGAAGCCATGCATCGTCTCCCAGATGTTAATCAGTCTCCCAGAGACTTAGGCACTGTGCGTTTGTACAGCTTTAAAACGCTTCTTGGCCCTCCACGTTTATTAAAGATGATCTTTTACACAGAAGAAAAAGGATATTCTCTAGACAGATGTTAAAATGCAATGCAAAGGCAAAAACTGTAAGAGTATTCCACAGCTATTCCAGCAAGGATGAAAATGGAGGGAAGAGCATGGAACAAAAACATCAAAGGGCCAAAGAAAAGGGGTAAAAATGGAAAAATACTCTAAAATATTAAGCAGAAGGTTCCATCAGGTGGTCAATGGTGCAATGTAAGAGTATGGTCTCAGAAGCATGATTTATAGATGATGCTTGTAGTTATTAAATGTTGTGTTTTTTAAATGAAAAAAAAAAATCCCCCAAAATACGATAATTCCTTTCTGACAAAGGAAGAACAAATATTTGTCTTAGATGTGAGATGCATATATTGTTTTAAAATCACAGAATCCGAAAGAATGCTATAAATTTAATTTAGCTTTAATAGAGAATGAAAAGTAATATAAAATTGCATTTTTGCAGCTGTCCATGTTCATTTGATCGGATTCCAAAGTCTGTCGGAAAAAAATTTACCAAGATTTACTTTTGTCAAATGAAAAGATATTTTACCAGTGGTTTATCAACTTAGAAAAGGATTTCTGTTAATGATCGGAGGCTGTATGGTCAGGAATCAAACAATGTTTTTAAACTAAATCAGAAGGCTATTTGGAAATGTGCTGAAAGGGCCTAGTAATGTACTTTTCTGCATGACATTATCTCCACTCTGGCATTCCTGAAGAGTATACCTTCAGAAAAAAAAATGACCAATTCTGACATTTTTTCAAATGTTAAATGCTTTTCCTTTCCCTGACAAATTATAGAATAGTTGTCCTAGTTAATTAAACAAAACAGTCCCAGATTTCATATTGTACAGTTATTAGGCAACTTGTTTTAACATTCTCATAATGCCATAAGTAGCCATGAATGACAAGATTGCATCACAAACTGTCTCCAAGATAACCGAGACTCAATTCCTGTTATCCTGATGTTGTTCAACAACTTACTTTTACTATGCTTTCAATAATGGCTGGCAAGAGTTAGGAATAAAAAAAACATATTTATGCCTAAATATGAATAAATACAATGTCACATCTTATCTGGTGATGCGTAATGTGTAAGTATATCAACCTTTGTGTGCCTTAACCAAAGCCACTGACCCAAGAAAAAATGGACATAAAATTTATTTTCTGTAAAATCAGAACACTTTGACTTGAAAAAAAAAAAAAACAACAAAAAAAACAGTGTTAAATAAGTAAACAATAAAAAAATTGTGAAAATGCACAATGTGACCTGTCAAGATTGTTGTAATGCAAAACATATCCACCAGGGGACAGAAGACACATGACAAATTGAACAACAAGGTTTTTACCATATTGTGTTGCAATAGGCCTCAGAAATGTATCAAACAAGTTATCCATTGCATTATGGCTTATTTGTAACATCACGATTTTTGACACAAGGCCATTGTTCTTCTTTGAGACTGACTTAATAGAGAATTTTAAATATTTTTTCAGTAAAAATGACCTTAAATGGGATCTTTTGCATTTTACCTTGCATATTGTACTCTCTTAAAAGCAATTTAAAAAAAAAAAAAATTCTAAAAACACAAAAAATTGGTTTCTTGTAAATATCTGGTTGAGTTTTTGTGTGTTTAGAAAACCTTGAAAAAATTAGTTGGACCTTATTTTAAGAAGGTGACAATATCACTTTATAGGGCATAGAAATTTTAACCTAAAATTGTCCTTCTGGTATGTACCAAGACCCCCATTCTGTTGTTACATTAACAAAAAAACAAAAAATAATAATAATTTCATGCTGAATATGAAAGAAAACGAAGTGATCAAAAATTGCCACCTGCCCCATAAAGGGTTAAAGTTGACCACAGGTCGTTTTTTAGATTCAAATGGTTGATGCATTTCTTTATTAACCATCCATATGAAATCTTTTGTTAGTATTAAAGAAAAATATTTATTCAATATCTTTTGGCTTTATGTGATTTCTTTTTTTTTTTTTTTTTTTTTTTTTTTTGTTTTTGTTTTGTCTTGTCCAGCATTTAGGCAAGCAGAATGATGGTCTGGATGCTGTGTTCTGCTGAGCAAATTTTCTCTGCCAAGGGAAGCTTTATAGATATAATGATCCCCTTGACTTTCTGATTTTTTATTTTATTTCTATGTTTATTTTGTATTGTTGTTTGAATTGTAGAGTTTGTACTGCTGGACCAGAGAGGACAGACAAAAGACAGAAAGAGAAAGGAGAAGAAACACCTCATAAGAAAAGGGAAAGAGATAAAGGGAGAGAAAAGGGAGAGAAAAAAACAACAACTAAAAAATAACCCAAAAACAAAAAGAAAGAAAACAACCTACAGATGTATACATACACACATACAGGCACACACATACATATACACACACATACACACGCATACATACACATACAGATACACACACGTATACACACATAATATATATATATACACAAATATATACATATGTACACATATACATATACACATACATACATTTACACACACACCTCTATGCACACACATACACACACATACATACGTACAAACATATACGCACTTGCCAGTATTAACACATATACATACACATACAAGCCAACTTTAGATCATAGTAACTAAACTATGAATCTAAAAAGTTAAATATAAATGAGAAACAAACAGAAATGAGAAAACTAGCTGCTGTTAGTGAATAAAACTGCGTGACGACTCGGTGACTGTGTCACATGCAGAACATGCAGAGTGGAACGTGTTCCGGAAAAGGTGATTTCTTTCTGATGCCAGGTTAACACGAGTTAGGTTACAATCGTTTGTCAAGGATCTCATGGCATTATGGATAAATGCATCTCATAAAGGACACTATTTATATAGTGTGTCAGCACACTATATAAAACTGTGAAGATAAAAATTTCTACCTTTATATCAAGTATTATATTCACATACAGTATGACTGCACCTTCACATCAATATTGTATAATTGATTGACTGTTAAGCACATGCTTCTGTTTATACATTAATTTTTCAGTTGAATAAAATGAAGAAGACCAGAGGAAAGAGGGATTTTGATGTGAGTCATATTAAACATATTAAAGTCTTACTTGAGATACCTATATTCCAAACAGTCATGTTTGTTCTTTTAGATTCAGACTGTACATTGAAAAGCACTCCTGCTGAGATGATCGAGAATTGCACTGATCAAAAATCCTATACTTTGCTTTCATACATTCTGCACAGCTGAGTGCTCTTTGGCACTATTTATCAGGATTTTGTTGCACTTGTAAGAAAAACTAAGCCAGCATCTTCCCACACTGTGGCTTGAGAAAGCCATGTCTGAGTATTTGAGGCTGGCTATCCTCTTGTCATTTGCTATCAACGACTCTTCATCTTCACTATAACACCAGAGTTGATTTAACATCCCTTCCGTCACTCTCATCTAGAGGCCATTTTTTTGCAGCTTAACCCACCAAATGGTACAGTATTTTACACTGTAAAGAAGTCTCTCTTTTAACATTTAATCTGCATGAAACTAACAGTAAATTATAGACGACAAGTAAAAGCAGCACATCAGTGATCTTTAAGACAAGTCTTTTAAGTTTTGTCGGTCTTTCACAAGGGCAGATCTCCCCAGATGAACCCTGTTTCTCCAAGATTATTAATACAACCCTCAGGGAGAACAAACTGCAAGTCTAGCAACTACTTTATTAATCTCTCCTTAAATTAAGGAGCAGTAGTGGGCATCCTTTTCCTGTGGTTTCCTTTTGCAGGTTTTATACACAGTGGAAGCCTGCATAAGTTCATAAACCCAAATGTCCCATGGCGATTATTACACACACTAACGATAATGTAATTAAGACCTTTGCCTATCTAAAAACAACTGAGTCTGCAAAAAAAAGTAAACTGTAACAATGTTTTTATTTGCCTTAATTCATAGACAGGTCCTAAGCCTGCCTTGCAGGTAAGTTTGAGTTTCATTTGGCTTTGCTCTCTCTTAATAAATGAGGTAAAGAAAATGGGATAATTAACATATATTTACAAATTATGCTATTCAAACTAATTTAGTTTCTACAAAGTGAATCTCAATTACAAAGGAAACTGGAATGGAAATTTCTGAGCATTAAAATGGATGAGTGTTGTTTTATCAGAGTCTTTAGCATCAGTGATCTTTTATTAAAGTTATTCAGTAGCCTTTGCAGGATTTGAATGAGCTGTGCTTACAGAAGATCACACGACACAAGTGTTTCCAAATTATGTATGATTTCAGAACCAGCATGAAGCATTCATGGAGAAAAAAAATGCTTTTGGGAAATGTTGGAAGAGGTCACTTTATATTTTTTGTCAGAAAATGTGTAAGCCTCACACTAACTCAATTGATTTATTTGTTAACCATATTAACAGTACAGCAGGGAGTAAATTGTTGCCCAAAATTTTCATGTTTTCATTATGAGTTAAATTTTTAATTTCTGGTCAAAGTAAAGGAAGTGTGTGTTTTTACAGTTTAACATTTTAAAAACTGACCAGATTTTATGATCCAGATGTATTATAATAAGTAACACCTCAACATCAGACTAAGACAAGGCTTAATTTGATTGAAATTTGACTTATATTACCCATGACAGTAAAATTAGTTTCACTTTAATTTAGAAAATTTGCAAATAATGTTGAGTATATATGAGAATACATATTTGTTTTTTCTTGAAAAAAAAATTAAGTAATATCCTTTCAAGACTACCTTTCATCACATTAATCCCAAAAATGAAAGTTTCAAGAGAAATTCAAACATGTCATTAAGGTTTCATAACTTTTCATTGAAGATTTCTAATGTAATGAATGTATATGAATTTACTAATAATTAAAACTTAAAGAAAGACTGATCTGTTGCTATAACCACATGAATTTCAAAAACATACAAAATTCTACATTTTGACTTTGAGGTGCGGCAGACTGCCGCAAGCAATCACAGCAGAGAGCAACTGCACAATAGTTTTATTCTCCATATTTCCTCCACACTCCACTCACTCCTATTCATTTTTGTGAATATACATATCATGATTTGATAATGCAAGCATAAAGAAAGTTTTTCTTTCCCAACCATAAAGCAAAGCATTCGTTCACCAGCTCCATTTTTTGTTCCTTTGACTCTGTCATACACAATTTATAATTTATCCCAGTCTTCTGTATGACAAATGGTCTCCGGATTAGGACAAATCAGGATTCTTCAAACTATCAGGAGGGAAATAGATTCCTGAACAATATGTGTCAACTGAGAAATTGGTGAAGGAATGACAGTGGCTCTGGAGAGGGGCCAAACAATGCCTTCATGTCGCAGGAGGAAATCACACTGTTCCACATGAGACAAACACAATTTCATATTAATGAATAATTTAGAAAGTTTAGAACTGGGTTGAGATAAATGTGCACGAGCGTCAGATGTATCTGTGTCACAGAAATACTCAGATTGTTTCCAGCTGTGCGTTGGTATTGTGTGGAATTATGAAGACTGATCATATAGGGTCACAACATGATATGTTTGGGTAAAATTCTAAATATTTTGCTCAGGATGATACATTTTAAATGATAAATCTTGTGGCACAACAAAAATCTTGATTTTAGTTCCATGATTAATTTTAATCAAAACAGTTATAACGGTTAATTTAGTTACATCTATTATCTAAATAATTGCCTGTATGATGTAGGAACTTATATTCTTTGTGCAGCAGCAGCTCATCTGAATGAACTTGTGCCAGTTCTTGTTAACCTGTGCCTCGGTAACAAGGCCAGGCTCGTTTGTTACATGAGAGGAGAGGGAGGAGAAAGGAGGGGGTGGTCGACTCGGAGCACACTGCCTTGACTGCAGACGAGGGCGCTCCAAACTACACCCCCATCCATGCTAATCATCCAAGCCCTGCACATAATTAAAGCCCTGCTACCTCTCTTCTGTAAAAACGCAAGGGGAGACTTATGTGCGTCTCCTAACGTAGCTAGAGGAGGTTTGGAAAACTTCTGAACATCTATGGTCCATTATGTATAATTTCAAAACACATCCCAAGTATGAGGAAAAGAAACTTTTCATTTTTAATGACAAAATCATGAATTATTCTATTTATTGTGTACACTCACTCTTTCAAAGGTATCTGGTCCATGAAAGGTGAAACTGAATCAGGAGGAAAGTCTTACTGCCGGTAACTAGGACTCATGGTCGCACACGACACCTGTTGAGCGCTGTGAAAAAGAGCAGGAGGCAAATGAGAGCGACATTAAAGGATGATGGTTTAGTTTTAACATTTGTTTCTGTTCTTTTGTTTTACTTGAAGTAGCTTAGCCCTTTTACTTTCACAATTCCAAAAACAGAGGACAATGTCATGTCACTAAGATTTTAGCGTTTAAGCCAGTCCCACTTTTATTTGTGCACAGGAATAATTTAGATTACACTAATAATAGTAACATGAAAAAAGAAAAGCAAAAAGACTACTGTTTTCTCATGTTGCAACAATGAATATATTGAGGTGCATCTAATAAATAAAGGCTCACTGATCTCTAGATTTGTGCTTGAAATCATTAAAACATTTCAAAAAGACATTTTGTAGCAAACTCCAACACAGATTTTATTTAAACATTATTATTTTCATCTCTCTTATTTTTTTTTTTTAATCTGGAGTGTAAGAACTTCAGATATGTTTCTAGTTTTAATTATACTATTACTAGTTGTTGCATATCTTGGGACTGAGCTGTGTGCTAGTGGCTTGTAAGACGCTTGCGTTTATAAACCAATAATGATTATCTTTTATACATGATTCATTAGTATGTCCTAAGGAAACACTGCTATTTTTTTTTTATTCCTAACAGGCTGACTTGACTGTTCAGTGTGTGATTGCACTGTGCATTAAAAGTCGCAGGACTTCAGCACCGTTCCTCTATTTTTAACAAAAAGAGGTAAAGCATGCGTTGTGCTTTAATTCTTATCCATAATGTATGATAAATCTTGTTTGTTATTCAACGTTAATGAACTACACAAATTAAAAGCACTGCACTCTTGATTGGTGGGACGTTTTCATCTTTTGAGCATCTGCAGTTTATTGTGCAGCTTTCCCATTTGGCCAATAGGTGTTGCTGCAAACCAATGAAACTGCACTGAGCTGTCCTGCCTGCAGCAACACACTATTGTAACTGCAGACAAAACAATCTCTGTCACTGTTATAGAACCAGAGGCCACAGCGGCAAAAATACTAAGATGAAAACGTCATTTAATTTTACGTATACATTCATTGAGTTATTTTCAAATTCAACATACTTTTGGGGTGTCTGTTTTTAGATGTTCGTATAAATATCTTTATTTAACTCTCAAAAATGCAGGTACATCATGAAAACTTGATCAGTGATTAAAAATAAAGACAGTATTTTAAAAAAAAGCCCTTCAAAATTAAAGTAAAAATCCAGGACAGTCATCAATCTGGATGCGCTTCAGAGCTGCCATGACTTATGAAAGTGATGTAAAATAGCATCAATTCAAAACTTTAAACATGTTCTCATGGTGATGTTGTGGCAGCTTTTGTTGCATTAATACAAGCTGCGGACAGATGTTTGCAGTGGTCATTCACTCATGGAATGAAATTCCCATGAAAAGATGCTGCAATATATTGGAGAAGAAAAAGGGATTTTCCAATACATTGACAAAAAGATATTCCTGAATCATCTCATTACTTGACAGCAGACATTAGATTATAAATTTATAAATTTAAGAATGTTTCAAATCTCCACAGCCAGTTATGATACCTGATTTGCCCATTAGTTAACGGTCCCCAGAGTGAACGCCTCTATCAGCCTCTCCTCATTACATTTTACTATTCCCAGCCAATGAAATGAGCAGCAAAGCATTACTGAAATGGACAATTTTATGTCAACAGCCCCATGCTTTACTGACGCACGCTCTCTCTGATAATTGCTTTTGCTTCTAAAGTCAGTACTAACCCAGCAATAAACAAAACATGATGTTCCTTTATGTACTGCTTCCTTTGTTCTGTGACAGCTTTTAGTGTCTCAAGTCTGATTTTGCTTTTGCAGTACTACATTTGGACTAAAATGCATAATTATTTCAAGTATTATACAATTACTTTCATGTAAAATGTTGCTTTGGTCATTGGATGTTTTATATAATTTGTATGTCAAATTACAAATTCAAGGTTAATCAGTGTTATATGTAAAGACTTCTGATCCCCGGCTTTTTATAAACCTAAATTTACTAAATTTGTCCTTTGTTCATTATCATTTGCTAAAAATTTCCGTCATGCTCTTTCTTGTGCAGGCATTTTTGAAAAGATACTTTAACATGGTAATGACTTCTCCAAACCCCCAGGGAACACCACTGCATAGGGCAAACAAATAAACATAAGCAAATAGATAACAAGGTTCACACAACAAGGCTGTTGAGGGTCTTTGATAGCTAAGTGCTATACTACATAGGATTCTAATAGGTTGCCCTTTTTTGCCTGTTGTTTATATACCATCTGGCCTACGTATCAACTAGATCCCTTTAGGCCCGCAAATAATGACTTTCCATATCCTTGCATCTAACCTGTGCATGGCTTATTGTGCTGTGGGGGAATATGTGACACTTCACATCTCTCCTCTTCTCTTTCCTCGTTTTTACTATACCTCTATGGTTGATGTTTTCTGCTATGGAGAGAGGCAGACCTTCAATGGCAGGATAAAAGGCAGGGCTAGCACCCCTCAATCATTCTGCCCTCCAGGAGGGGAGAGAACGAGGGATGAGAGAGATGGGGGGCCTAGCAGGGTGCAGAGATGTAAGACACATTGAGATACAGCTTTGGCTAGTGTAAAAACTGTTGACTTTTTTCCCCCATCTTTTTCTTTTCCATTCTCTTTTGTTGCCTTTAGGGACAAAAGGCATGCAAATATTGGAGCAGGACCATTGAAAACCACCAGTGAAAGCATATTTAAAATGTCAGGGCACTGCCTAGAAAGTGGAATCATTGCAAAGTGCATCACTGACATGAGGTGAGAATTGTGATTAATACTTAGGTAGAGCATTTTGCCCAGTGCCTTTAAACTTTTTCATGCATTTACTTTTTAAAAGAACGCCTGAACACCAGGTAACATTCCTATTTCAGAAGTATGATATGTTGGAGGATTGGTGATTCTGAACTTCTTTCCTCTTTTCGCTACAACTTACAGTTTTAGGAATTTGCTGAAACAACATCTGTGTAGTCATGCTGGAGGTAAAAGGGTAATTTTGAGAGCCATATACCCAGAATCATCACTCTGATCCAGGCGCAAGTCACCCCTGGGGAGGCTGCAGGGCCTGGGTCAGCCATATGGTGGCAGAAGCCCCTGGAGGAGGGAGTCTGATAAGCTGGATCAGCTTCAACACTTCCTGACCGAGGCGTGGGCTGCACCACCAAGCAGGTAACTAAGGGGGATGGTGGCACCCCTCAGCGGCATCATCATTAGGAGCATGAGAGTAGAGATGAAAATGGTTTCATCCTTGGCATCTGCAGCGCTAAAAAAAAATAAAGTCATTGCTGCTGCGACTATGAACAAAAGCTACTCTGGTATATTATTAATGGTTTCATACCAATCACTGTTTTCCCACAAACTATGAAAATAAATTATGCTTTTTCCTGCATAGTTATAACTGAAAATAAATCACAAATATTGTGTTACCATTATATAAGACAACCAAAAAAATAAATAATTTCCATTGAACATGGAAAACTTTCAGACTTTAGAGTCGGGGAAGGATTCATTTAGGATGAATCATGACTGTTACCTTTGAGTGTTATATTTAGGTTATTAATAAGTATTTGTACCTTGTTGTGTTACAGGCTAATAGGAAACACTAAGAAATACCACTTCAAAATGTTTATTTAAGAACCATCTATTAGGTTCAAGTAAGAGAGTTAGTTCTTTCTGTTTGTGTTTTTTTGGTAGTATTTTTCCTTATATTTAAGCAAGTTTATTTGTGTAGCATATTTCATATCCACGACAAATCAGGGGGTTTTACATAAATCCATTAAAAGCATTACAGTAGGGTGCAAGAATCATTAGCAAACTTTAAAAATTAGGTTAAAAGAGAAGAAGTTAAAGATAAAGTAGATAAAAAAAATAACTTAAAGTTAAAACTGCCTATCCATTTTTAGTTCTGACTGTGGGAACAGAAATTAGATTTGACCCTGAAGATCTGAGGAACTGGTTGGTTCATAACAAACCAGAAAATCCAGAATGCTTTTAGTTTCTAAATTATTTTGTGATTAATAAGCTAACAGCAGGATTATGAAGTAAATTCTTTGACAGACAGGAAAACAGCGTAAAGATCTTAGGACTGGAGAAATATGATCCACAATCTTGATCTTAGTGAGGACTCAAGTAGCAACATTCTGAACTAACTGAGCTACCTGATGGACTTTTTAGGGAGACATGTAAGGACAGTGTTCCATCTATTCCAATCTGGTCCACAAAAAAAAAAAAGAAAAAAAAAAGCATCAAACAAGTTTTTTTTAAACCCTATCAGTCCTTTATGTGACAAAAGGCTGACTTCACAACTGTCTTAATGCAACTGGAAAAATTCAGGTATGAGTCCATGACCACACAGATGTATATGGCTTTGCTGTTGGTTTATAACTTAGTTCAGCTGAGTGCTAAATTTAAATGTTTTTCTCTTGCCTCCAAAAGCCTTTACTTAAGTTTTGTCCTCTTTTGACTGACGGAAGTTCTGGCACACCCAATTTAATTTGATCAATGTTTTTGATCAGCGTTTGGATTGGACTCTCCTTTTCTGGTGAGATGGTTATATAAATTTGAGTGTCGTCAACATAACTTTGATAACATATTTAGTTGTTTTTCCTAATTTGAGGAAGTGAGTGCATGTAATCAATACTAATGGTTCAATGGGCTCAAACTGGATTTATACTTGTGCAGTATAATGTATGTTACGATGTCACCACAGCACACTCTACGTATGTCCGCTGAGGATTGACACACAGCCAAGAGAAGTTGGTTGGTTAGTTTTATATTTTTTATATAATTTTATAAAGTGTATGTTTAGCTATACCATACAGAGAACATATCAGTAATTGCTCCTTATGTTGGTTAAGACAGTGCCATTTCCAACTGGCTGACTTGAGCCACCGCCACTGGCACAGGATAACACCTTTTACAATGCAGTCGGGACACTCTGAAGCAGCCAATCAGAATGACTCTATCCAAGGCTTGTGATTGGTTAGAATTGTGGCACATTGCTAGCGCTTCACTGTGTGGATCAAGTGTGTTGACACTAATGAACACAGATGCTGCATTGCTAGTGTGTGCGCGTGTGTCTGCAAAGATAAGAGCAAACACAAACATGAGTGCTGTGTGCAAGGAATTAACTTTTATTTGCTCAGATTAGATGTTGCTCACAGTGGGAAAAGATTTTGCTCAAAGTTTAACTGATGTGCTTGTTAAACGTGGTTTTCTGCACTCAGAATGGATCTCTTTTTGCTTAAGAATGAGGCACAAGAATAACACCATATAAAAACCCCTGCTTGCAGTGCTGTTGTGCAGAAGTACTCCCTTGTGAGTAGTCAGTTTTCAATTACTTGTTTCCAAATTTCTCAAGTTTCTTGTTGAATTTGTTCAGTAATAGTGAGTTTAGGTTAGAACACATTCCACCAACATCAACTGCAGCAGTCCTGTACAGAGTCACTGTATGAGTATAAATTCAGCTTCTGGCAACACACTGTCCTGAGTGCAGGAGATTGAAATACTGGGTTACATTTTGGAATAATGTTAAAAAGAAAAGATTTAAGCTTAAACTCAACATTCATACATTATATCTGGGGTTACCAATGGTGACTCTTTAAAATACTAGCAAAGAGTCCACTAACACAATAATCACATCAAATAGTAAACAACACAATGCAACTCCAAGTCAACCACACTTCTGTGAAATCGAATTGTCCACTTAGGAACCAACACTGACTGACAATCAATTCCAAATGCTTTGTGCAAATGGAAAACACACCAGGTGAAAATTATAGGCAATTGGCAAGACAAACCCAATAAAGGAGTGGTTCTGCAGGTGGTGACCACAGACCACTTCTCAGTTCAGATGCTTTCTGGCTGATGTTTTGGCCACTTTTGAATGCTGGCGGGGCTTTCACTCTAGTGGTAGCATGAGCCAGACTCTACAACCCACACAGGTGCTATCAGAAGACATGGCAGTACATCAGAAGACATGGAGGAGGCCGTGGGAGGGCAACAACCCAGCAGCAGGACAGCTACATCCTTCTTTGTGCAAGAAGGAACAGGAGGAGCACTGCCAGAGCCCTGCAAAATCTCCGTCCAGAAAAACGCTGTCCTATGAACACCAAAAACACTGCATAGGACCCTCAAGCTCCCAGGACTCTGGTAGAGAACCCAAGCTTGAGAGATGAACAGCCACCCAACCTATCCTGAGGGGTATGTGAGAGAGGAGTTTTTTTTTGTTTTTACATATATATATATATATATATATATATATATATATATATATATATATATATATATATATATATATATATATATATATATATATATATATATATATATATATATATATATTTATATATATCAATAGTCAATAGTCTAATGAAGCTCTCGTGTCCTTTCTCATCTTTATTAAGTCCAATGAAACGGTTGTGATATGCTTAGGCAGTTCCTCAGTTCCTTGCTTAGTAGAGGCAGATTGTATTAAGCACAGTTTAAACTAAAACCAAGAAGGCAATGATGTTCAGTTTCTTTTTTCTCATAACTTTGTTCTTTTAATTAGCCTTAATTGGAAATTTAATGTGTACTCTCTAGAGACGTTTTAGCTGTCGGTTCCTCGAAAGATTCCTGGTATGGGTGGACTAACCTCCCCCAGCGCTATACTTGCTGGTGTCATACACCATACTAATTCATACTGATTTGTGTGACCCATAAGGGATAATCATTATTTGACAGCAAGTAAGTTAGAGCCATAACCCTGTGTGATATCTGAAGCTCATTAGAATTGACACATTTAGTATACATTTTTTCTTATATGAAGAGAATTCTACTTTTGATATTCATTAGCCTAAAGCATTTTTTATGTTTGTAACATTTTGGGTCTATCAATCAGAATCAGGGGGAATCATGATGATTTACTGAATCACTTATTTTATGATGCATAGTGCTATAGTTTAAAACTCCATTTAAGAGCCAGTGAGATTACAAAAGTTCTACCTCTGCCAGAATTTTATCTGAATGTTCCCAGCAGAAAGCATACATTTAATTTGACCCAGTGCATCATTGTATCAGAGCTTGAAGTTTATTTGTGTTACCTAATTACAAAATCAAAAAGACATTATGAGCCTGACACAGTAAAAGTTGAATCTCCTCCCATTCAACAGTATAAACAGATTAGCTTCAATTTGCTATCAAAGTCAGAGAGCTTAACAGAGCCCTAAGAGAAAAAAAAATGTTGAAAGTTTTCAGTTAGTGTCAAGTTACTGCACTGGGGCATGTCATTTTAATTTTGTTTGGCATTTCTGACACACCTGAAAGAGCTGGTGTGCACTTTAAGAGATGTTGACATGTTATTGTCTGAGCGCCTTTTGGTCTTCATCTCTAATAGAGAAAGGCTTGTCTTTTGTATTTATAATGCATGTTCTCTTTGAGGTTGTTACAGGTGCCACTGAGAGACTACTACATATGAGTCTCTCCTTGTCGATATTCACAGCAGTGCAATTATTTTGTGATCTTTACAACATATTTTGGTTCCTAATACATGTATCATATTAGATAATTATTGATTCGTTCAGTAATGTGGTTTTCCCCTTCTCATTTGGTCTGTAATTAATGAGCTGTTTATGCTCAAAATTATAGCCCTGACAGGTTGTTACATCCATCCCAGGAAAGAGTCCTTTCATGACAAATTACTAGGCTGAATGCGTGACACCTCTCTGACTTGCCCGTGGTGTCCTGTGCTGGGGACAAAAACCCAGATGACTTTAACTGAGCTGTGTCTTGAAGATATGAGATATTCAAATTAGATGCTAACAGTTAGGGACTATGTGATGCTTGATGTCTAATGTCAATGTTCTCATTTGAATATAAAAGCATCTTTGCCATTTTTGTGCATCAAAAAGTGAGAATAAGAGGCACGACTGATTTCTTCAGGCATGACTGACAAGACAATGGGAAAGTTTTACAGTGCAGCTGCCTTTGTTTAACTGGAATTCCACATTGAAACAGAGTGGATTCTGACTTACACTTGATGGAACATTATAGACGAATCTTTTTTTAAATGTATGTTGTGCATCTTGATCATGTAATTGCTTACAAGTTTAACACATAGTCATACACAAATGAAGGCTTATTTGAATGCTGTTTGTTAAATAATTAATTTTATTGCATTTATTTAACAAACACTTCCATCCAAAGCAACTTACAAGTGGGAAGGGTACTGGAGAACAGCTCAGTGGCTTGCCCAAAAATACCTTGACAAGTTCACTAGGGAAGCTGGGAACAGATGTAGACTTTCACTCATCAGGTGGCAGGAGGGTGGGCAGGTCCTGGGGGGAGCTGTAGTGTTGCTAATGGTAACTTTCACGTTCACATACACAGTTGTGATCATTCTAGTCACATCAGAGAGACATGAAAAATAAAACATCTTTACATTAATAATCTGGATCATTAGTAAAAACATTTCCAGCAAGTTAAAAAAAAAAAGGTATAGCAATTCTACAGACGGTCATGATAATGCATCTTGTGAGAAAGATACAAAAAAGAGGCAATGGCGGTCATAAAATACATTACAGCTTAATTTCTTTTTGCTGGTTACATGCAGGCCATACTACACAATGTCATATATATATATATATTTTTTTTTTTTTTTTTTTTTTTTTAAATTTAAAAAAAAAATTTTTTTTTAATACATATATATGTGTATGTGTGGGTGTTTGTGGATAAAGAATGAGAGAAAGAGAAATGAAAGGTTCTTGTCAAGTGTAATTTACCTGAACCCAATGTACAGCGTGCAGTGCACAGAGGATAATTATTCATGCTCAGGGGTTCCAGATATATCAACAGGTCTGAACAACAACTCCTTGTTCACCATAACTGTTCAATATACTGTATAGTCAGAGGCAAATTGAGGATATATAATTTAATAAGCACTGTACTAAAGAATTAATATATTCAAGTTAATTATGCCACCGTGAGAAGGAACAGTTTTATATTGGATTACCAAAATGATGTTTTTACTTTTGACCTTGGTCTCAGCAGATCAGCTTCATTATCTGGTTTTAGTTGTAGCTTAACATGTTGAAATAATTGGCATAGTTTTGCCCTTTTATTTATCATTCATTCATGATGTCCTTTGTTTAAATTAAACATGGTTGAATGGTGAAACTGTTGGTGATTATCTTCAACAGACTGATCAGATGAGAAATTTATTTATTCATGTTTATGTTAGATTTCTCTACTCTTTGGAGAACATCCTCACACAGGAGATGGTAAGAAGTGGCGGGTATAAAGTGTTGATAGAAGAACTAATGATAGCTGAAGGTTTTAATGAGAAGTTCTGCTCTTCTCAACCCAGCGGGTCTCGTACCTGATCAGAGCCGAGTAACTTCTTCAGCGGAAATGAGTGGTCTCAGTGAGTATCCTCCTAACCCTGACAGCCGGGGTATGCCTAAGGCTCATCCTGAAGCTACAGCCTCTGTTTCTGATAGCAAAGCGGCAGCAGAAATGCTTGCATATTTTCAATTGTACATTGATTGCAGGACATTCCTAATGACTTGATTTGTCCTGAAATTAAATGCCTAAATATAAAGAGCATTATTGTTTGCTAATAAATAGGATTTAAAGAAAAACAAGCTGCTTGTAAGGTTGAATTTACGTATTTGCCATAGAGTGTGAAAGCTATTTCTGTAAATTGCATACATTTTCCACAACACAGACTTGGTCCTTTGTGTCTACTAACTTCATCTTATGACATTTTGTAATGATTATTTCAATACTCTGCGTTACAACCAGGCAAAAAGGCACATCCCAGACACTGTAATATAATTAGCTACTCTCAATAAAAGTTTTTTTTCCCTTGCCCTGCGGATCATGACTCTCTGAATTACCTGTAGAATACCTGGAGCAATCTCTGAACCTAATTAACTTCTCACTGAGATCAAACCTACAATTTTAAATATGAGGGAAATCCCAGTGAGTATTTGCTGAAGTCTGATCATTTCTGTCCTTTCCGTTTTGCAAAAAGTATTTTTCTCTGAAATCTGTTGCATGACGGCAAAGTTGGGGAATGATGAGGGAATGCAAGAGGGTCCTATTTTTTTCCGTCAAATAATCAATGTGCAGTTAGAATTCATCTGAATGCACTCAATCATGCCCTTAATGTTGATGGCTCTCATGTATGAGCATCAGTTATGCAGCAGTGTTGTATGGCTTTGGTTTAGACCGATTCCATCAAATATTCATGGGGTAAAAGAAGTGCATCAAAATACGAGTGAACAGAATTACACATAAGTTTTCATATGTTTGGAGCCCTTGAATTGTGTTGCTCTGAACAGCGAGAACTTTTTTGTCCAGGTTTCTTTGTATTTGGGGGTTGAAGTGGGTGTTGGAGCAATGTGATGAAACTTTTTTTGGTTATTTACTTAGATGACTCATCAAACTCTTACTTTTATGGCATAAAAGGCTCTTGTCAGAATGGACATATTGTACAAAAGCAAATGATGCAAAAAGGTGAAATAGGGGTATATCTCTCCAGCTCAATTGAGCCTGCCTTGTCTCCTCACTCTTCATCAGCCTTGCCTGCCTGCCTATCCTCTGTCTGCCAGTGTGTTTAGCTTTTAGATGTGATGTGAGCGTAGTATTCTCTTAGACCCAGGCTGTTACTTTGTGAACAGCAGCTGCCTGCGCACTGATGGTATTTCACTACTGCATCCCCCAAGTTATATTAAATTTGCAACTGGTCCTCTTTAAGTCTTTTTCATGAGATGTATGTTTTAAAGAGTGTGTCAATTCTTAAAGATGCCCTTGGCTTTTATCAGTCATTTTTAAGAAAGCTTTCAATAAGGACTGAGGCAAGAGCTCAATGTGGTGGTGGCCCATTTTGCTTGCATAAACTGCATATAAAATCTTAAACCCAGATGTAAAAGGCTGATATGATGTGACTTGAAACTCATCTCAACAAAGCCAGGGCCTCATTATTAATTATTTAACTTAATGTCATCTTAACAATGATTTGATGTTTGCTCATTTTTCTTTCAAGCAGTTTTGTCATTAAGAACTAAATATAAATTCATTTTTGCTCAAGATTTAGCTCCTTTATGCGAACTGCGATCAGATGTTTAAAGCCTTGGCTTTCCTTCCAAATACCCTTCTCATAGCTTTGAAGGAAACTTGCAACATCTTTTTGTTTTGCGTTGAAGTTTATCTGCAAAATAACCTCCAGCTCCCATGTTTGTTTGCAACATAGTCCAAGTTCCAGCTGTTCTGTTGACCTGCATCCCTTGCAGGGGGTTGAGGTAAAGCAAGGGTACAATTACTTCTCATTAGAACTCTGACTCGTGATACATTTCCACTAGCTGAGGCGAACCATCAATTTTAGACATGTCAAACTACTTGTAGCAGGAGACATGGGGTCCTGCAAATGTGAGATAATGTCTAAGGCTGATGTGATAGTAGAGCAGGTGCTAATGTCCTGCTGTGTTCTTACACAGATCCGAGATCACTGATCAGCTGTGCTCAACCCTGAGACTCCAGGCTTCTACAATATTTACCCACCATGGCATAAGTTCTTTGAGCTGCCAATCATCCAATGAATGAACACGCACTTTACATGAAAGATATACAGTAAATCTTTGATTACACAAGATTTGATTAAAAAAGATATGTTGATATTTGGACATAAAGAAATTAGTGTTACATATGAAATTGTCTTAAGAATATTGTTAATCATATACATCTAAAATGACCTGTTAAAATAATGATACATTTGGTTGTTGCTGTGTTTGCAAGGGCAACTTCAATTATAAAATGCCTCTGTCTGATTTATGTGATTATGGTCAGTCATGTAATGATGGGTAAGAAACATGGCCATTTTTGTCATTTTACTTGTGTTAAATACCTTAAATATAATGCCACTGGTTTGCTAAACAA
This sequence comes from Telmatherina bonti, assembly GCF_933228915.1. Classification (NCBI taxonomy): domain Eukaryota; kingdom Metazoa; phylum Chordata; class Actinopteri; order Atheriniformes; family Telmatherinidae; genus Telmatherina; species Telmatherina bonti. The sequence goes on from NC_136621.1 coordinate 28,250,161, forward strand.
ATACTTTGGAAGTCCTATAACTGCTGCTGTAGGAATCTATGTTGACTTATTTTAAAGAGACCATTGCTGCATACCTAAAAGCCTTCTGTAGTTACAAGGTGGGGATTGGTTGTTTAACTACCTTGGTCAAAAGAATGTAGCTTGGAGCATGTCGGAGTCTCATGTAATAGCATTCTTGTTAATTTGGCAAGAATGAAATTCCTGTGCAAGAAAGCCCATGTGTGTGCTTAAAACATAAATAGGACACATTTTTGCTACTTTTCACATATTGGTATATGTTTTCTTTTATCAGTTTGCCAGAAAGAAATGTACATTGATATTAAATTTCTCCAAAGCTTCTATATATGCAACAAGAAATGAGTTCTGTTTTAATGGATCACAATCCTGACGGTTCTCCACAACAGACTTAATTACATTATTTTTACATAACATTTAAAATTTTAGGGGGCTATAAATACTTTCAAGAAGTTGGTGCTTTAAAAGAGTTGGGTTACAGTAAAGGATTGCACTGTTTAACACTTACAGGCTGTAGAATGGATAAATTATCAACCCACACCAGATTGCTAAGTAAATGCTGTTTATTCACACAAGAATAACAAAATATTATTCAGTTTTCTTTTAAGTACAATTGGTCTGAATATCCCATGTAGTTTTGAACTCTGCTCAGGTCGTCTATTTACTTACACAAAGTCTATACAATGGAGACAGGGTTAACATCATTAACACAAAAGTGCATCCCTGTTAGCTTTTCAAGCAGCTAATTATGACTATGCTTTCATACAGACTAATTAGCTGCTAAATAACTGTCAGTAATTCATGCTACACCAGTTTAAGAGTCAGACCACAGATTTGTCTCTGAAATCTGCACCTCATAAAAATATGTCAGAGGTGAGAAGAGAAAAAGCAAAACAAACATTCTTTGGAGAGCAGAAATCATAAATGACTAACATATGGGGGGAATAAGTGTGTGTTTTGCAAAGTGTTTACCAAGCTGTTTTTCACTTCTTGATGCAGTCTGGTTTCTAGATATCTAAAACAGTAAAACAGATGTGAGTGAAGCCTCTGGAAAGCAAAATGCTGACAGAATCTGACTAGATTGTGATGAAGCCATCATAACAAAGCACCAAAACAAAATTTTTACTTCTCTATCAAATATGAAAATACATGATAAAAACAATTAAGCAGTCATTTCATTCTCAACATTGCATGACTTATCTTTTAGCACTACTTCATTTTAAGATCTGGAATCTCTACTAGTATTTGGTGGCTGATTTAAGGTTGAGGGATCTGATTGCCTCAGGCAAGTTATTCTAAGAGCCCCCTGATGTCAGTGGGACTGCCTGGCAGAATAAAAGGCAAGGCAATAAACTGGGGGAAAAAGTAGCACACACGCATTGAAATGGGGGCCTCCCCGAGGCGATGGCCCAACTGGCCCATGGTTAAATCCTCCACTGAAAGTGTAATAATCACACCAGAACCCCACAGAGGGAAAGCAAGAGAAGGAGAAGAGTGGGGGAAGACACAGAGGTACCAAAACAAAGCCACCCCTCTCCGTCCTGTTCTCTTTGTGCCTTCAATCTGAGGGGAAGAAAGACAGCAAAATCTTGGTGCAAAAAAGGGAATTATAGAGGCTGTGATGATGACTGATGGGGAAGTGGAACAAGATCTGAAACAGATCACAAGGGTTTATTGTCGCTGTGGCAGTCACTCAGATGTGTTTGCAGATATAAGCAGTAGGCTCATACACTAATCCTGTCCATAGGCTGTTATTGGCTTACAGATAAATGGTTAATGATATTTTGAGTACCCTAAGCAACAGGCTTTGACGCTGTAAGAATTCTCAACTCCTATTTTAATCCGTGTAGTTATGACAGTGATTGTTGGGTTATTTTTAATTAACTGGTTTAGTCTTGTTTAATGTCAGTAGGTTTTTTTCCAAGTCTCTAAAAACTAAATAAAAATGAAGGAAGAATGCAACTGTTTAGACATGTAATGTAAAACTCCCTATTACAAACTTCCTGAATCATTCGCCATTTGTTTCCCCTGTATGACTGCCCAGCAGGATCTTCCACTTTAACTCACACGGAGTGCTTCTGACATGTGGAAAAAACAATGTTACTGCATTATCTTGCACCCATTGTGCTCCTCACATCACACGACACTTCCTTAAGTTCAGATCTGCATTTATTGTAAGAATAGTGCAAATGAGGGACTTGTGGAACAAACGTAGTGTCATGTATTGTTTTCAATACGTCAATTAAGAGACTGTTTTCTGTCCAGGAACACAGCTTGAAAGTTGCCTCTTTTGTTCTTGCTGGAGGTTGAGTGGGCATACTAATTGTGACAGGAAAGGTCAAACTAATTAGCGCTCCCTTTGAACTTGCCATTGAAACATTGTGATGTCTCCATACAGACTTGACAGGGTTCAAATTAATCAAAGGTTCTCCTGTAAAATGTTAAACCCCCCCATCCCCCCCCCCCCCCGCCCCCCCATTTCTTTTATAGATATGCTAATTTGAGAAGTTGTTCATTTAAGTGTGCTATAAAGCCTTTTACACGGCATTCTTCTTCATGTTTTGTGCTTCACCCAAATAATTCTGAACAGGAGGAGTTAATTTAAAGAGGATTCAGCAACACATAACCAAATAGCCCTCTTTATCGTGTGTGAAGAGAACACTTTTTGCTCCATTAAACTTGCACAATGCTGTAATCATCTTTGTTTAGATATGTTAAATACAGCATGTCATTATGCTCTACTGGGTGCTAAGTGGTATTTTAAAGGTCCATAAATTCAATTAAACAATGTTTAATGCTGCCCCTGGACCATGTTAGACTAGTGAGTCTGATAATACGGGGAGGGGGTGCGTCAACCATTTTTAAGAATTATTACTTAGGATTTACATTTATATTGTCATTTTAATGGCACGCCCATCTTCACCCGATAGAGGCCTCAGATGCTTCCAGGGCCCCATCTCATTCCCCTCCCTTAGGACTGCATCCCATTTGTCATTATACATAGCTCGGAAAAGAATCTCTCCTCAGTCTCAGTCTGTCATTAGAGCAGTCCTGTTAGCCTGGTACTAATGCACAGTTTAGCAGCCACTGTGGAAAATGCTAAAGAGGTCCTGACAACTCCTGGGGGTTGGCTAAGTGTGGGCCAAGGGTTTCTGTGTGTGAGTGCACACTCACATTAGTGTTAGAAGGGGGTCAGAAAGGGGTCCCAGTGGTTGTTTGCCTGTTTTCCATCAAGAACCCTCATCTCCTTTATCCCCTTTGTGGCGGAGGCCCTCCTCGGGCAGTTCCCTCTGAGGGGGATCTAAAAAGAGCAGCTGCTGGGGAATGAGTGCCATTTCCTCCTGCTGTCACCAGCACACTGGCAACCCTTAGTCCTCCTGTCCCCCTCCACCACCAGCCCCCCTATTAATATGCATATGAACTTGTTTCTCTTAGTTCTGAACTCCAATGACAAAGTGGGAAAGCATATGTCTGAAATATTCATGATCGCATGCAGTAATTAAGCAGTGGAGAAAGAAATTCTGCAAGGGAGTCGCTACTCCTCTGCTGGAGTTAAAAACAGCCTTTCTTCTGTCACAGTAAAAAGCATGTTGTCCTCTGCTTTCACAGTAATTCTTCGAAGCTCTTTTCTTGTGTGTTGTTGTGCAGCACAGAGCCATTTACCATGTAAAAGTTAATGAGGCTAAAAGACTTGCAGTTTTGTTTGGTGATTTTACTCAGCTAAGTGCCACAGAGAGTCAGCATTGTGATAAATGCATTGTTTTTCTCTGTCCATGTCTGGTGACATTTACCTGTTTACCCTGCAAAAGACATCATGTTTTATTTATTTATATATATATATATATATATATATATATATATATATATATATATATATATATATATATATATATATATATATATATTTATATATATATTTATATATATATATATATATATATATATATATATATATATATATATATATATATATATATATATATATATAAATATATATATATATGTATATATATGTAATGGAACACCCATGATTTTGCAAGTTCTCCCACTTAGGTCTTTGAGGGTCAGAGTTCTAGCTGATAGAGAGGTGTTTAAATACGTATTTGCAGCGGTAACATACAAAGAAATTATTTTAAAAAATCATATGATGTGATTTCTAAATATTTTTAGATCATGGGAAGGTAACACAGTTTCACATTACATTGACCAAATAGTTAAATAATAGTGATAGTTTATTGAACTGACCAATAAAATTGAATGAGCTGTAAAAAATGTTTATAGGTGAACATTTTCAATACTTTAATATAACCTAGGACAAAATCACCAACAATAAAGCAGTCTTTTTCTTGAATTCAACCCAAGGTCTCTACTCTCATTAATGTCTTTACTTCTACATCTATACATCTAAACATATATTGTTTATAACATTTTGATTGCATTACGTTGCAGTAACACAAATTACCTTACTTTTATTTTCCTGATAGCACTAAATTGTTCAAGATTTTTAGGCATGTTTACAAGATTTTGGACTTTTTGGCTTTTACAGTGTGTTCAGAATTGTGGAAACAAATTGTTCAGCACGCATAATAATTTATTTTGCATTTTGTTTAGGACATTTATGCAAACCTTCGTTACATATGCAAATTTAAAATATTAGGAAAATTGTCATTCAAAATAAATAAGCAAATCTGCTAATAAGTAATGTGTCATCATGACAGCTCATTGTTGAAATTGTACCATGAAATAATGGTTTCTAATTTTAATTTACACTGTGTAAATCCATTTCTGCAGCATTTCTAGTAACTAATGATGCTCATCAAGGTGGCATACTGTTGCCGGAACTGTTTAGTACATATATATAAATGATATCTAGGTAATTAAATGAATAAGTTGTGGATGTAAGGTTGGCAATCACCTTATCATACATCTGATGCAAGCAGATGACTTGAGTCATTCCATCTCCCTACACTGCTGGTTTACAGCAGCTGTGCCTGGGCAAGTTATGGTGTGCGGTATGACATACAGTATAACCGTAAAAAGAGTGTTGTTATGATTGCTTGAACAAGGAACACAAGGAGTTAACATTTCCTTAATTTCATTAAGCAGGCCAGGTGTCAAAATGTGGAAAACAAATTTCCGTCAATTAATCGGAAATGATTTATGTAATTATGACGATGACCACTGTCAGTTGTGTAAATATACACAAACAATTATGCTGGTACACAAGTTTTATATTTGCACAGATTATGTGAAAATAGCACTTTTTAAAGTACCCTTTACTGCTATATTGTTCATTTGCTGTGTAATCATAGTAAAGCTAAAACAGATGTGTTTAGGATATTGTTTTTCATTGTCTTTCCACCTCCAATATGAACAAGTGCATGGCACATGCTTGTGTCAAACAATGAACTTACCTTCATGCTACAGTTGGGAATCAAATCAATTAATGGACTCAAATCAATCTAATTATAATAGTCTTAAATGGGTCATCACTAAAAGACACACGGTATTACTCCTGTTTTTGGAAGCACTGGATCAAGAATCTGTTACTTCAGAGATTCTTGTAATATTTTATGAAGTGTTTTTTGGAGTGTTTTTAGTTTAGAAATGCAAATATTTCACTTGATATAGAAATATTCCGAGTAGGTTTGATTGTGACATCTCTTGGCTTAAAGTAAGTACACTACATATCTCCTTTGTTACATAATGTCACAGTTACGAAATCAGATTTTAGTCTGGTGCCAACAGCTATTAAGATCTGCCATCATTGCCATCTCGTTTTAACCAAAATAATTTGTTCTGGACAGGAAATGTATTTACTCATTGTTTTAAAAAGTCATAGATTTGGGGGTCACATGGTAAATCATGCTTTAGAACATTAAGAGATTTAAAAAGAAAAATCACAAGACATGAAGGTGGATGCCTCTGTGCAGCCACCAGAGAGATGAAGGGGGAGCTGTTGAGAGAGAGAGAGAGAAAGCGACAGAGAGAGAGAGAGGCAGAGAGAGAGGGTGGAGTGTGCAGGTGGAATGAGGGTGAGCAGGAGGAAGGGGGAGTGAGAGGGTTGTGAGATGGTTGCTGAGCCTTGACAGCCAGGTAGATTGTATCTGACATAAAGCCCAGAGATGAAAGGAGAGCGGACAGCTGGCCCACTGCACTCAGCACACTCCATGCAGTTGTATTCACCATGGCATGGAGCTAACCCCCCCCCCACCCCTCAACACACACACACCCACACCTTCCATGTCCCGCCTCCCTTTTTTCACTCTCATCCACCCCTTGTTTATGCCCTCCTGACAACTCCTCATGGGTGTGTCCTCCACTTCCCATCAGAGGATCATCTCTGCTCTGGTCCCCCCAAGGAGCATCAATTCAGACTTTAGCCTCTGTGTCATGCCTTCTGCCTCATCGCCACACCTCTCCTCTATACCCTGCTCCTTGCCTGTCATCTCACAGCCCACTCAGTGCCACACTGGCTTGTTTTGTCAATAACCATTTATTTGTTGCTGGAATGGCAGCAGCCATTACATCTGACCTCCCTGTTTCATCAATTATGGATAGATTATTGGATGTGAACATCTGCAAGAGCTTGCTGTTGGACTCACCTCCTGGCAGGGATTAGATAAAGTATTAAACTGTTGTTTATTGTCAAGCCAAAATTCTATTGGGAAACCAGAGATTTCCACAACCCCACAGCAAAAAATAACTCCCATCACCAAGGCACCTTAAATACTTTAGCAGATCTGCTGAGCCCCCCTCATGGTAAGATATGGCCCATTTATTATTTACACTTATTATTGGTTGTTATAACACTCACAGTAAAAGCTCCTGGCAGGTGGGACTTAGTCATTGTTTGTCACCTTTGTAAATGTACAAACCAGAGGCCAGACACGCAAACACACAGATGTTTGTTTCTAAGGCATCTTTCCACTGGGATGTGCGACTGACCGCTGCAAAACCTCTAATGACTCACAGCATGTGTTTCTATGTAAATCTACACACACAAAATCAGTCTCAGGGCTCAGAGAGATATTTAAAGACACTTAGATTATTCATTTTTAAACCATGCAGAATAAAATGGCTGAGTCAGGGATTATATATTTGCAATGCATCTCTCTGAATATGCAACACTATATTGAATTTTATTGATAGATGGAGAATGTAATTCACTCTGATTCTACAATTCTTAAACCGACTTATTATCATTTTATTTTACTGTCTCTTGTCTTTTGACTGGAAAGTCTATAAGTCACACAGAGTTTTTTTTCTCCATTTGTTTAAACTATTGTAATAACTGTTAAATTATAATACTTTTTTGACTTTCTACAACAAAATATTTATTACTACAAATGTTCTATATCACCGATATTCAAAATACAGATTTTGTCCAACTCATAATTATCAAATCTGACATCAACAAATACCAACATTTTTGGAGCGAGCTGTTCCAAACTTAAAAATAACTGGAAAACTGTGCATGGCATCTCTTATATTTTGTCATTTTGAATTAGAGGAGATTTAGCTGAATAGTTTGACATATAATATATACATGTTTTGTAAAAGTTGTGTCATTAAAAAAGTAAAAACCGTTACAAATACTTTGCAATATTAAATTTTAAGGTCGATATCGGCCAATATTATCAGTATGCCAACAATCTTGGACGTCTCTATTTCCTATCTAGTAAAAAAATATTAGTAATTTACTGTTTTCTGGAAAACCAACATATGTTTCAGCATGATCAAAATGATTATACCAGCAGGTACAGTTAAGAAAACCATTAACAAAGCTGGTATCACAAATACAAAAAGTTTTTATTCGTTGATGGTTTTTATGATGGAAACAACCTTTTCCATAAAGATGTCTAAAGATTAAAGACAAAAATCTGCTTCTATTCCAATATTTTGACAGTTTTGTTCTTACAGGTCAACACTTGGACTAGTGGTTTTATCCATTACTGTTTAGCATCTTCCCCATATTGAAGCAAAAGAAAAGGTTGCAGCTCTTCCTTTTCAGTCCCCTGTCAAAGCCTTTCACAATTCACCTTCAAGGCTTCTGCTCATCTGTCAACACCAGTTGTCAAACTAACACTTAACATTCACATTGTCTCTGTGAAAATGAAGATATGTATTTCCGCTGCGTGTACACAAAACAGCACATAGCTCCAGCATTTTCATTAATGTCTTTAGGTGGTTGAGACAGTGATGTAACCTCTGTCAAATAGGAAGTGTCTTGTTTTTTTCCAGGCTTTGAACAAAGAGCGTGAAAACCTCCTGTGTGCTGGAGAGTAGTGGGGCACTGTGCATCAAAATATCAGTGCAGGTTGAAAGGCACAAAATAAGGTCAGTGTCACCATACTGCATTATTAATACTCAACTGTTTATCTCCTTGCCCATTGAATCTGTGCACAAGAAAATGCTGCTTCTTATAAAATATTGATGCAATTTCCTGGCTTTACATGTAGAAGAAGCAATCAAAAAAGTAGGTGTTAAGCACCAACAGCAGATTGCTATATGGCATGTTTGTCATCCGGTAACACAGACTGTCAGACACAGCTGGATTAACACCTGTAAATGAGGGACATCGCATCATAAACTGCAAATGATGTGAATTTCTTACGCTCATTATTATTGAATCAATGCTGATTTTATTATCTTTTCTGTTTGACAATAACCAAGAATATAAATTTATTCTGAATACCACAATTATCTTTATTTTGACATAAAACTGTTCCAGCAAAATGACTGCGATTTTACAATCTTCCAACTTCCTGGAAAACATCAGCCTCCCAGCAGCTCATTAAGGTCATGCATCATTTTGAGGAGTTAGTTTGGAAAGTTTATTTACTGTATTAACTGTGAGAAATAATTAGCTGCTGAGAATCACAGATTAAACCAGTGGGGTAAAAAAGAAAAGAAAATTCTGAAAATTGGATCTGTTCACTTTATCAAAACAAATTAATACAATCTTGTGTATTATTATTATTCTTATTTAGTTTAAATTTGCTTAAAAAAACACAAAAAGCTTTGTTTTTATTTTTTCAAACATTGGATTTTACATATTTTGTATATGATTATGTTTTACCAACCACTGTATTGTTTATTTTATGTTGAGGTTTTTAATGTAACAAATATTCTTGGCATTATCAGCAAAGGTAATAATTTATCATTTTATTTTTTTAAACTGGGTCCCTAAGTCAAGTATGGAGTATATAATAACTTTCTGATAAGTTTAGTTGTATTCAGACAAAAATAGGTGAAATGATTATAGAAATGATGATGTTTAACCTTCAAGTCAAACAGAGACACTGTGAGGGCATTTTTTTTATGTATCTGTTTCTATGCAGTACCTTACTTACAAACTCATAAGTATTAGACAGTATGCATCATGCTAAGCAACATGTTTTTCTCCTTGTCTCTTTGGTCTCTTTTTATGTTCAAATTGCTCACCAATCAAGCCAAATGCCACTGCATTCAGAGTGCATGCTTCTATACACACAGAGACAGAGAGAGATAGAGCTCTCTAATGATCAACATGTGCCAGCGCCTTTATTATCCCAGCCAGCAAGCCTGTGTCTCTGCTAGTTGGCTCTTGTGCTGTTTAAGTGATTGTAAATCATCTCACAGCAATGGCTGAGATTAGCATACTATCAAAAAGCTTTCTTCATGCGTGATGTGGTAACATCTCGGGGCTCTAAGTGTTTTATGGTGAGTGAGACTGTATCACCCACTGTCATTAACAATCTAGTTGTGGCCAGGCGGGCAGCTGTACTTGGGCTGCTGCTGTTAGCGTTACCAGATACAGGAGGAAGATGCAGGCTTGGACTGCAGCCCATTATGGGCACTGCCTGTCAGGAGACATTAGGCACATGCTCTTTGATTAATGCTCTAAGTGATAGTTTGGGTGCTACTCAGAGAGCAGAGCAGGGAACAAGAGAAGGTTATCGCCTCAGTAAGATATGTCTGAATTGGCAATGTTGTTCCAGTGATGACGATGGTGAGTGTGGTTTACCTTTTGCTCAGGCAGAGGGTGGGTAAGAGAGGAGAATTTAAATGTTTGTCCTTTTTTTCAGCACGGAAAGGTTTTAGGCTCCGATATTTTTTTCCTGTTTTTGAAGCTGAGCCTTGTTAGCTAAAGGATTTTAGGGTGTCATCCCCTTCCCCCCAACTAGCATGGTCTGCTATTGTGACCCATGAATTATTGATTAACGCTGGTAATAGAAAAGATACAAGTGTGGTATGCTTTGACTTGCCTTTACTGTGGTGGATAAGTGTTGATATCAAATAGATATACATATTTGTGCAAATGTGCAAATGAATAACAATACATACAAATACATACATACACACACACACACACACACACTATAAATATATATATATATATATATATATAAAGATATATATATATATAGAGAGAGAGAGAGACATATGGATATATACATAGATATGTAGATATATGTTCAATACTGCTTTGATAACCAATATTATAATTGTTCAAAACACAGATCATCTTCAGGTTCAATTATAATTTTCTCTCCCTAAACTATTAAGTTAAAAAGTCAGGAGGGTTTACCAGCTCTGCCTCTGTCACTGTTGGGAGCCAGACATGGGAACCATCCTGCTCAGTGATGAGAAGTCTGTCGGGATACAGGAGAGATATGTGCAGTCCCATCTTGTGAAGGAAGGGCATCACTTTCCTATATTTCTTCCTTTGGTCAAACACCTCTAGGAGTTGTCTTCATAAAATCTGAATAAATGACACTGGTTAAGCAGTGTGACTCTTCTCCAAGCCTTGCAGACCAATAACAGTTTTTGCTGGTCAAGTTCGGTGGTGGAAGAGAACATTTTCTCACCCGAAGTGTCTTGCAAAAGTTGCAAAAAGAATTGTGTGGATATGAATGTTTAATTAATTAGAGGAAGCCAATCAGTTGAACATTGCAGCTTTTGTTTCTCCCCTCCTGGTCAGTTAGCTTAGCCTATAGCTTCTTGTCACCAGTTTGAAGCTAAGTCTATAAAGTTTCTTCCTCCACCAGCCGCTTGTAAACAGTGTCAACCTTCTTTCTGTTGACAATAGACTGCTGTGGTGGCTAGTGATGATTTTTTTGGATCTCGTCCGTTTGTCAAGTAAATTCTGTCAAGGATGTCTTGAACTTAGAGAACAGGGCTGATCTGAGGTCCGTCTGAAGATCTACAATACTGTCATTACTGACACGGGGGTGTTACCTAGTTTAATCGTTTTCAGAGACATTGTGTGCACTCAATCCAACTGTAAAATGTTAATGAAATACTATATATAATTTAATTGATATATATATATATGTATATATATATATATATGTATATATATATATATATATATATATATATATATATATATGTGTGTGTGTGTGTGAGTGTGTGTGTTTGTGTGTGTTCATAAATATATACATTCTTTTTTTTCACAGATCACATGATCTATAAATCTGGGTGTGAACTTTCTGCAAAACTGTAAAGTCTAAGGGTTTAAGTGTTTATCTTATAACTGCTGTTTTAAAATGTCATTTTGTCAGACATGCCTGTGTAACAGGTTATTCTCCCGTGCAACAAGACCCATGTGTTCTTATGACATGTTTAAATGAATCCATCTGCTCAGGTTGTGTTCCTGTGATGATCTCACCTTCCACAGCGGATCAATAAACGAAATGCTATGTTTAAACTGAATCAAATTTTCCAGTTGTAGGGTTAGGCTTTCATCCGCAACAAACCACTGCAGTCCTCAGTATTAGCTTCACGGTATATACAATTAAACGCCCCAGTAACCTGCACGTTTTCATTAGATTGGACCTGCAGGGATGCAGCCGCAAATTTCCCCCCACCCAAACCTTCAAGAGATGACCATTCGCAGTAATTGAACAATGTTGTGTTTACATTTATTCATGAAATGGAGGACCGCCTTTTCATCCCCATACCCACCTGTCACCCATTCCATTTGCCTTGTCAGACGAAAAAAAAATTTCCTTAACACCATCCCATCAAACTTGAGGCCACAATCACTAATCGGAACCTCCCCTCATGAAGAGCCACCACCTACTTGTTCCAGACTAATACTGGATTCTCCACTATCCTGAGCAAATGATTAAGGTTTCATGCATTTGGTTCCACCAAATGTATGTGCAGTCAGCCACATCCTTTATTGATTACTTCTAGTGCAAACAGTAGCCAGAGTTTGATATGCATAATTGGACAGTTGTCAGGGGAGGTCGAACAGCAATAACCAGTTTTATAGTTCCCTCCTTGTTGGATACAGCACACACTGTGGAAGAAGATGCCCATCCTGCATATAAGGATAAAATAAACATGTCAGTTATCCCTCTTTAATCATCTACAGCAGCCTGTCCTCAGAGGTAACAATCACAATGTCCTGATCACCTAATGCAGATGTGAAACACTCCAGCTTTTAATTAATGCTAAATAACACAATCTTTAGCATAGTATTTGCAGATGAACTGTATTAGGTCAAATTGTGCTAAATCACAAGGGAAAATAAAAACTGAAAAAAGACAGGGAAAATTTAACATACTCATGATGTCAACTAATTATTTTCCTGAGGGGCTACAGATTGCTGGATCAAAGACCAGTTCACAAAGCCAAAATGTTCCTTCTCCGAGTCTAAAATAAATTTTTCCGAAGCACATCAGAATTATTAGGACTCTAATCATAGCTAAAATAAACAATGTTCTGTTAAGAAAATAGAAAGACATTCCTAGAGTTTGCATTTTAGTAATGAAAAGCAAATAGAGCAGAGCGCAATTGCCTGACCTATGCCATAAAGGGGCTGAAATGTCCCAAAAGAATCTCAGCTTAGACCAGTCTCCCTCTGATAATAGATTCAGCTGCACAAATGGTAGTACCATAGATGTGTTATAACTTTATCAAACTCACGTCTCTGTGTTTTCACAAGGTTAGATACACACAGAGACACCCACTGGAATTTCATATTTTACTCCTCTTCACCTATCATCCCTTCCAAAGAATAATTCTATTTGGCCAAGGTTACCACTACTGTTTGTGTTTGTTGGGTAATCATATAGCATTTTCAAGGTAAGCCACCTTCCACCATGGAACTTTCACATTACAAAAACATTCGCTTACACAAATTCATACAAGAAGACATTGACACTGGTTGAGAGTCAGTGAGAGTGAGGAAGCAGCTGAACTGAGACCCAAACAGAATCCATATTTAATACTGTGTTCCATCTTGGACATGTACTCTTTCAAATCAACATAAAAGAAGCTAAGGAAACTATGCTGTCTTTGACCATAGTATTGTGGCATTACAGATGAGACAGGAATAACCAAACACAAAATTGTTGCAAAAGGCTGCATAAAGCTTGGCACACAATGGTCAAACAAGCATGTCCAACCATTTCACTATACATTCTGATGGCAATCTTTTAAGCAAAATGGAAATGACAGGTTCAGTTCAGATCCAAACTCAGTGATCAAAAAGTCAGCCATAGAAGAAGACATGCAAAACACAGCTTTTCTGCTCTTTACTGTGTACTGTGTAAGGCTGTCTCACAGCTTCTTAAATCATAATTTCAGCCTTTAACAGCATGTTTTTGTCATGTTTTGAATAATTATCTTATATTCAGGAAGATAATTGCTGAGCTTGCTGAAAGAAAGTATATTTGACTTAGGGCCTGTTATACTAAGATTTTAATTTTCGGACAGCACATCTGAAAAACAGGATTGGGAGATCCCAGCTGTGACAGCTAATATACGATGGAATGACACAGAAGCAAAAAGTGCAGAATTGTAAGTAGTTTTGTTACTGCTGATTGGCTATTGTGTGACTCCTTCTGGCTCCAAATCCGTCCTGAGTTCTTCCAACAATTCCAAAATGTGGTATACGTGACATGTTTATTTTCTTGTTCATCCTAAAAATATTCACATACGATTAAAAAAATGTTCTCTGCATCTCCTGTCTTTTGTTGTATGTCTGCTCACAATAATGCAGCGATGTGAGCACAATTAGGTGCACAGACTGTTTGCACCTCTGTTTGAAACATATAAAAAATATGCAGACTTTATGAACAAAACTGCTTGGAGGGTTGATAGATCATATTGCAGGTACTAAATTAATATATTTACATTTTCTCCTCACAATACACAATACACACAGAATAGTGTCTGAATGCCCCATATTGCATATTCATTGCGGCAGATATACTAGCTGAATGGAGATGTGCTATTTTTCATCTTTGAAAAACGTAACCCTCAGTGCACACAGTTAGCAAATCAGTTTGTACTTTTTTATGCATGTGCAGTAAATTTGTACATATTTTGATACACGCAAACATTTAGTATATCCGGCCCTTTGTGCTCACTCTCACCATAGCCTTTAAAGAAATAACATAAAAAGTATTTTACCTTTTATACCTACATATATGCATTCATCTCAATAAAGCTTAAGCAGATGAGTGGTTTTTAGTTTAAGAATGAGTAGTTCAGTCCGAGGGTTTAATAACCACGTGTCAAAGACATGTCAATATATATATATATATATATATATATATATATATATATATATATATATATATATATATATATATATATATATATATATATATATATATATATATATATATATATATATATGTATATATATATATATATATATATATATGTGTATATATATATATATATATATATATATATATATATATATATATATATATATGTGTATATATATATATATATATATATATATATATATATATATATGTATATACATATATAGATATATATACATATATAGATATATATATGTATATACATATATAGATATATATCAGCTCTCTGGATGTTCAGCACCCCTAAACCTCTGATCCTAGAATCACCCCTGGTGTGTAGTATGTAAGTGAACCTTCCTGGAATGAAGAAAGAAGAGTTATCTGTCCCATCTGTTGCCCTATATAAATGGCAATAATGAGTTGCTAAGCAGTTCTGCTTCATTTTGACTAAGATTGTGTCTCATCAGTACATGAGATTTGCTTCTTTATTGTGGTTTGTGGCTGTTGTCAAAAGCCCTATTCATACAGAACACATGAGGTAATTTCACAAGGAAATTTTATCCATGACAAATTGATAAAAAAAACACAGGTGTGTAATTCAGAAATGGAAGTTTTAGAATCTGCTTAGAAAATATTTTATTCCCAGCATTTTTAATTATAAGTTATATAATCACACAAGTATATTGTCTCAAATGATCTAATCTAGCGCTTTATAAATGAGTCCCTAGGCCGTTGGAAATAATATTTTCTGAACAGATAAATCAAAGATAGAAGTGGAGACAAAGTTGTATCTACATACCCACTTAGTCTTGAAGTCTTGTCAGACGCTGTGGTTGTGCAGTCAAGTAAGAAAAATCCATCAACCAGGCAAGGTGTTACCGAGCTTGCTCTGCAGCCTGGGGGATACAAAGTCTAAAGAGCATTTCATAAATGATTATCATAAAACTAAACTATTTTGATGAAAAAAAAAAATCCTCTCACTTTTTAATGCTCTCCATACGTCTTTATTTTATTTTATTTTATTTTTTTTATCATCACCTGCAATAAATCTCTGCACATTAATCTGCACTCTAAAGCAACACTTGCAGCTGAAAAAAATAATTTAAAAAGTTTTATTAAGTTTACTTGATGTGGATGACATGAAAAATGAAGAATTGTCACTGCAAGGAAAGTGGGATTGTGTGGGTCAGGTCTGGAAAGACAGGAAGGAAAACTTTACCATAAGAAACATAACAAGCAGATAAATGAATGAAAAAATGGGTGAGATACAACCTAAGCAGGAGTGAGCAATCTTAACATCTTTCTTCTCATTTTCTTACCTGCACAAGTAAACCTCCACAACCTGCTCTGTAACTCATATGCTGCATGTAATTATCAAGCCATCAAAGCCGCTGTGCCAATCAGCTTATCAAGGGTTAAGGGGACATGCTTGTCTGCAGCAATACCCTGCTCACATCTCTGGCCCCAGCACATCTCAGCAGTCTTTGCTAATGATTTGTAGCCAACAAATTCCTAAGACTCTCAGGTGGCTTCCTCCAACCAGGTTCTGTGCGATGATGAAAAGGCTGAGATAAAATAAACTGACAATTGCAACTCATTGCGATGAGCAGGCACCAGCCAGGCAGCAGCTGAGACCCTGGGAGCTCAGCACTCACTATCTTTTTTTTCATCCTTTCCTTCATCACCCCCTCCATTCTCCTTTGCCCTCCTCCTGTGTGTC